>NC_051154.1:419125687-419425687 GCF_013339745.2 Dermacentor silvarum
CACGGTTTATAAGAGCCACTAGATGCGCGTCTGCTCTAGTTTAAAGGTAAATTACGAGCGTGGCATGTTCAACCACTTGACTGACTGCATAAACAATACCTAGAACACATATAGATAGATGAACCACGTTGTATAAGAGCCACTAAACGCGTCTGCGCTAGTTTAAAGGCAAATTACGAGCGTGGCAATGTTCAACGCACACTTTGACTGATGGCATAAACAATCCCTACACACATATAGAGAAAGAGACACGTTGAATGGGAGTCACTATAACGTGTCAGCTCTAGTTCAAAAGCAGATTACGAAAGTGACATTCTTCAACGCGCACTTGGACTGACTGCATAAACAATACCTAGACACATATAGATAGATGAACCACGTTGTATAAGAGCCACTAGAAACGCGTCTGCTCTAGTTTAAAGGCAAATTACGAGCGTGGCAATGTTCAACGCACACTTGGACTGACTGCATAAACAATACCTAGACACCTATAGATAGATGAACCACGGTTGTATAAGAGCCACTAGAAACGCGTCTGCTCTAGTTCAAAAGCAATTACGAGAATGTCTTTGTTCAACGCGCACTAGACTGATTGGCATAAACTCCCTAGACACATAGATAGAAAACCACGGTTCATGGCAGCCACTATAAACGCGCCTGCTCTAGTTCAAAGCAAATAACGAAAGTGACAATAATTCAACGCGCTCTTGGACTGACTCATAAAGAATACCTAGACACATATAGATAGAAAAACATGGTTGAATGAGTCACTAGAAATGCGTTCTTCTCTTGTTCCAAAGCAAATTAGAAGAATGCATTGTTCAACGCGCACTTGGATTGACTTCATAACATTCCTAGACACATATGATAGAGAAACCACGGTTTAATGATAGCCACTATAAACGCGTCTGCTCTAATTCAAACGAAAATTATGAAAGTCACATTCTTCAACGCGCACTTGGACTGACTGCATAACAATCCCTAGGAACATATTGATAGAGAACCCCAACCACGGTTGAATGAAAGCCACTAGAAATGCGTCTGCTCTAGTTCAAAAGCAAATTACGTTAAATTCTTCAACGCACACTTGGACTGACCTGATAAATAATACCTGACAAATATAGATGGATGAACCACGGTTGTATAAGAGCCACGAAAGCGCGTCTTCTAGTTTAAAGGTAATTACGAGCGTGGCAATGTTCAACGCACACTTGGACTGACTGCATAAACAATACCTAACCATATAGATATAGAACCACGGTTGTATAAGACCACTGAAAACACGTCTGCTCTAGTTTAAAGGCAAATTACGAGCGTGGCAATGTTTCAACGCACACTTGGACTGATGCATAAACAATCCCTACACACATATGAAAACCACGGTTGAATGGGATCACTATAAACGTGTCAGCTCTAGTTCAAAAGCAGATTACGAAATGACATTCTTCAACGCGCACTTGGACTGACTGCATAACATACCTAGACACTATATATAGATGACCACGGTTGTATAGAGCCACTAGAACGCGTCTGCTCTAGTTTAAAGGCAAATTACGAGCGTGGCAATGTTCAACGCACACTTGGACTGACTGCATAAACAATACCTAGACACATATAGATAGATGAACCACGGTTGTATAAGAGCCACTAGAAACGCGTCTGCTCTAGTTCAAAAGCAAATTACGAGAATGTCCTTTGTTCAACGCGCACTAGTACTGATGGCATAAACATCCCTAGACACATAGATAGAAAAAACCACGGTCAATGGCAGCCACTATAAACGCGCCTGCTCTAGTTCAAAAGCAAATTACGAAAGTGACAATATTCAACGCGCTCTTGGACTGACTGCATAGAATACCTAGACACATATAGATAGAAAAAACATGGTTGAATGAGAGTCACTAGAATGCGTCTGCTCTTGTCCAAAGCAAATTAGAAGAATGACATTGTTCAACGCGCACTTGGATTGACTTCATAAACAATCCCTAGACACATATTGATAGAGAAACCACGGTTTAATGATAGCCACTATAAACGCGTCTGCTCTAGTTCAAACGAAAATTATGAAAGTCACATTCTTCAACGCGCACTTGGACTGACTGCATAAACAATCCCTAGGAACATATTGATAGAGAAACCCAACCACGGTTGAATGAAAGCCACTAGAAATGCGTCTGCTCTAGTTCAAAGCAAATTACGTTAAATTCTTCAACGCACACTTGGACTGACTGCATAAATAACACCTAGACAAATATAGATGGATGAACCACGGTTGTATAAGAGCCACTAGAATCGCGTCTGCTCTAGTTTAAAGGCAAATTACGAGCGTGGCAAATGTTCAACGCACACTTTGACTGATGGCATAAACAATCCCTACACACATATAGAGAAACCACGGTTGAATGGGAGTCACTATAAACGCGTCTGCTCTAGTTCAAAAGCAGATTACGAAAGTGACATTCTTCAACGCGCACTTGGACTGACTGCATAAACAATACCTAGACACATATAGATAGATGAACCACGGTTGTATAAGAGCCACTAGAAACGCGTCTGCTCTAGTTTAAAGGCAAATTACGAGCGTGGCAATGTTCAACGCACACTTGGACTGACTGCATGAACAATACCTAGACACATATAGATAGATGAACCACGGTTGTATAAGAGCCACTAGAAACGCGTCTGCTCTACTTTAAAGGCAAATTACGAGAGTGGCAATGTTCAACGCACACTTGGACTGATGGGATAAACGATGCCTGGACACATATAGATAGAAAAACCACGGTTGAATGGGAGCCACTATAGACGCGTCTCCTCTAGTTCAAATGCCAATTACGAAAGTGACAATCTTCAACGCGCATTTGGACTGACTCCATAAACAATACCTAGACACATATAGATAGAAAAAACATGGTTGAATGAGAGCCACTAGAAACCCGTCTGCTCTAGCTCAAAAGCAAATTACGAAAGTGGCATTCTACAACGCGCGCTTGGACTGACTGCACAAACAATCCCTAGACACATATATATAGAAATACCAAGGTTGAATGCTAGCCACGAAAAAGCGTCTGCTCTAGTTTAATGGCAAATTACGAGAGCGGCATTGTTCGACGCGCACATGGACTGACTACATAAACATACCTAGACACATATAGACAGAAAAAGCATGGTTGAATGAGAGCCATTAGAAACGCGTCTGCTCTAGTTCAAAAGCAAATTACGAGAATGTCTTTGTTGAACGCGCACTAGGACTTATGGCATAAACAATCCCTAGACACATATAGATAGAAAAACCACGGTTCAATGGCAGCCACTATAACGCGCCTGCTCTAGTTTCAAAAGCAAATTACGAAAGTGACAATATTCAACGCGCTCTTGGACTGACTGCATAAAGAATACCTAGACACATATAGATAGAAAAAACATGATTGAATGAGAGTCACTAGAAATGCGTCTGCTCTTGTTCCAAAGCAAATTAGAAGAATGACATTGTTCAACGCGCACTTGGATTGACTTCATAAACAATCCCTAGACACATATTGATAGAGAAACCACGGTTTAATGATAGCCACTATAAACGCGTCTGCTCTAGTTCAAACGAAAATTATGAAAGTGACATTCTTCAACGCGCACTTGGACTGACTGCATAAACAATCCCTAGGAACATATTGATAGAGAAACCCAACCACGGTTGAATGAAAGCCACTAGAAATGCGTCTGCTCTAGTTCATAAGCAAATTACGTTAAATTCTTCAACGCGCACTTGGACTGACTGCATAAATAATACCTAGACAAATATAGATGGATGAACCACGGTTGTATAAGAGCCACTAGAAGCGCGTCTGCTCTAGTTTAAAGGCAAATTACGAGCGTGGCAATGTTCAACGCACACTTGGACTGACTGCATAAACAATACCTAGACACAAATAGATAGATGAACCACGGTTGTATAAGAGCCACTAGAAACGCGTCTGCTCTAGTTTAAAGGCAAATTACGAGCGTGGCAATGTTCAACGCACACTAGGACTGATGGCATAAACAATCCCTACACACATATAGAGAAACCACGGTTGAATGGGAGTCACTATAAACGTGTCAGCTCTAGTTCAAAAGCAGATTACGAAAGTGACATTCTTCACGCGCACTTGGACTGACTGCATAAATAATACCTAGACAAATATAGATGGATGAACCACGGTTGTATAAGAGCCACTAGAAGCGCGTCTGGTCTAGTTTAAAGGCAAATTACGAGAGTGGCATTGTTCAACGCACACTTGGACTGACTGCATAAACAATACCTAGACACAAATAGATAGATGAACCACGGTTGTATAAGAGCCACTAGAAACGCGTCTGCTCTAGTTTAAAGGCAAATTACGAGCGTGGCAATGTTCAACGCACACTAGGACTGATGGCATAAACAATCCCTACACACATATAGAGAAACCACGGTTTAATGATAGCCACTATAAACGCGTCTGCTCTAGTTCAAACGAAAATTATGAAAGTGACATTCTTCAACGCGCACTTGGACTGACTGCATAAACAATCCCTAGGAACATATTGATAGAGAAACCCAACCACGGTTGAATGAAAGCCACTAGAAATGCGTCTGCTCTAGTTCAAAAGCAAATTACGTTAAATTCTTCAACGCGCACTTGGACTGACTGCATAAATAATACCTAGACACATATAGATAGATGAACCACGGTTGTATAAGAGCCACTAGAAACGCGTCTGCTCTAGTTTAAAGGCAAATTACGAGCGTGGCAATGTTCAACGCACACTTGGACTGACTGCATGAACAATACCTAGACACATATAGATAGATTAACCACGGTTGTATAAGAGCCACTAGAAACGCGTCTGCTCTACTTTAAAGGCAAATTACGAGAGTGGCAACGTTCAACGCACACTTGGACTGATGGGATAAACGATGCCTGGACACATATAGATAGAAAAACCACGGTTGAATGGGAGCCACTATAGACGCGTCTCCTCTAGTTCAAATGCAAATTACGAAAGTGACAATCTTCAACGCGCATTTGGACTGACTCCATAAACAATACCTAGACACATATAGATAGAAAAAACATGGTTGAATGAGAGCCACTAGAAACCCGTCTGCTCTAGCTCAAAAGCAAATTACGAAAGTGGCATTCTACAACGCGCGCTTGGACTGACTGCACAAACAATCCCTAGACACATATATATAGAAATACCAAGGTTGAATGCTAGCCACGAAAAAGCGTCTGCTCTAGTTTAATGGCAAATTACGAGAGCGGCATTGTTCGACGCGCACATGGACTGACTACATAAACAATACCTAGACACATATAGACAGAAAAAGCATGGTTGAATGAGAGCCATTAGAAACGCGTCTGCTCTAGTTCAAAAGCAAATTACGAGAATGTCTTTGTTCAACGCGCACTAGGACTGATGGCATAAACAATCCCTAGACACATATAGATAGAAAAACCACGGTTCAATGGCAGCCACTATAAACGCGCCTGCTCTAGTTCAAAAGCAAATTACGAAAGTGACAATATTCAACGCGCTCTTGGACTGACTGCATAAAGTATACCTAGACACATATAGATAGAAAAAACATGATTGAATGAGAGTCACTAGAAATGCGTCTGCTCTTGTTCCAAAGCAAATTAGAAGAATGACATTGTTCAACGCGCACTTGGATTGACTTCATAAACAATCCCTAGACACATATTGATAGAGAAACCACGGTTTAATGATAGCCACTATAAACGCGTCTGCTCTAGTTCAAACGAAAATTATGAAAGTGACATTCTTCAACGCGCACTTGGACTGACTGCATAAACAATCCCTAGGAACATATTGATAGAGAAACCCAACCACGGTTGAATGAAAGCCACTAGAAATGCGTCTGCTCTAGTTCATAAGGAAATTACGTTAAATTCTTCAACGCGCACTTGGACTGACTGCATAAATAATACCTAGACAAATATAGATGGATGAACCACGGTTGTATAAGAGCCACTAGAAGCGCGTCTGCTCTAGTTTAAAGGCAAATTACGAGCGTGGCAATGTTCAACGCACACTTGGACTGACTGCATAAACAATACCTAGACACAAATAGATAGATGAACCACGGTTGTATAAGAGCCACTAGAAACGCGTCTGCTCTAGTTTAAAGGCAAATACGAGCGTGGCAATGTTCAACGCACACTAGGACCGATGGCATAAACAATCCCTACACACATATAGAGAAACCACGGTTGAATGGGAGTCACTGTAAACGCGTCTGCTCTAGTTCAAAAGCAGATTACGAAAGTGACATTCTTCAACGCGCACTTGGACTGACTGCATAAACAATACCTAGACACATATAGATAGATGAACCACGGTTGTATAAGAGCCACTAGAAACGCGTCTGCTCTAGTTTAAAGGCAAATTACGAGCGTGGCAATGTTCAACGCACACTTGGACTGACTGCATAAACAATACCTAGACACATATAGATAGATGAACCACGGTTGTATAAGAGCCACTAGAAACACGTCTGCTCTAGTTCAAAAGCAAATTACGAGAATGTCTTTGTTCAACGCGCACTAGGACTGATGGCATAAACAATCCCTAGACACATAGATAGAAAAACCACGGTTCAATGGCAGCCACTATAAACGCGCCTGCTCTAGTTCAAAAGCAAATTACGAAAGTGACAATATTCAACGCGCTCTTGGACTGACTGCATAAAGAATACCTAGACACATATAGATAGAAAAAACATGGTTGAATGAGAGTCACTAGAAATGCGTCTGCTCTTGTTCCAAAGCAAATTAGAAGAATGACATTGTTCAACGCGCACTTGGATTGACTTCATAAACAATCCCTAGACACATATTGATAGAGAAACCACGGTTTAATGATAGCCACTATAAACGCGTCTGCTCTAGTTCAAACGAAAATTATGAAAGTCACATTCTTCAACGCGCACTTGGACTGACTGCATAAACAATCCCTAGGAACATATTGATAGAGAAACCCAACCACGGTTGAATGAAAGCCACTAGAAATGCGTCTGCTCTAGTTCAAAAGCAAATTACGTTAAATTCTTCAACGCACACTTGGACTGACTGCATAAATAACACCTAGACAAATATAGATGGATGAACCACGGTTGTATAAGAGCCACTAGAAGCGCGTCTGCTCTAGTTTAAAGGCAAATTACGAGCGTGGCAATGTTCAACGCACACTTGGACTGATGGCATAAACAATCCCTACACACATATAGAGAAACCACGGTTGAATGGGAGTCACTATAAACGCGTCTGCTCTAGTTCAAAAGCAGATTACGAAAGTGACATTCTTCAACGCGCACTTGGACTGACTGCATAAACAATACCTAGACACATATAGATAGATGAACCACGGTTGTATAAGAGCCACTAGAAACGCGTCTGCTCTAGTTTAAAGGCAAATTACGAGCGTGGCAATGTTCAACGCACACTTGGACTGACTGCATGAACAATACCTAGACACATATAGATAGATGAACCACGGTTGTATAAGAGCCACTAGAAACGCGTCTGCTCTACTTTAAAGGCAAATTACGAGAGTGGCAATGTTCAACGCACACTTGGACTGATGGGATAAACGATGCCTGGACACATATAGATAGAAAAACCACGGTTGAATGGGAGCCACTATAGACGCGTCTCCTCTAGTTCAAATGCCAATTACGAAAGTGACAATCTTCAACGCGCATTTGGACTGACTCCATAAACAATACCTAGACACATATAGATAGAAAAAACATGGTTGAATGAGAGCCACTAGAAACCCGTCTGCTCTAGCTCAAAAGCAAATTACGAAAGTGGCATTCTACAACGCGCGCTTGGACTGACTGCACAAACAATCCCTAGACACATATATATAGAAATACCAAGGTTGAATGCTAGCCACGAAAAAGCGTCTGCTCTAGTTTAATGGCAAATTACGAGAGCGGCATTGTTCGACGCGCACATGGACTGACTACATAAACAATACCTAGACACATATAGACAGAAAAAGCATGGTTGAATGAGAGCCATTAGAAACGCGTCTGCTCTAGTTCAAAAGCAAATTACGAGAATGTCTTTGTTGAACGCGCACTAGGACTTATGGCATAAACAATCCCTAGACACATATAGATAGAAAAACCACGGTTCAATGGCAGCCACTATAAACGCGCCTGCTCTAGTTCAAAAGCAAATTACGAAAGTGACAATATTCAACGCGCTCTTGGACTGACTGCATAAAGAATACCTAGACACATATAGATAGAAAAAACATGATTGAATGAGAGTCACTAGAAATGCGTCTGCTCTTGTTCCAAAGCAAATTAGAAGAATGACATTGTTCAACGCGCACTTGGATTGACTTCATAAACAATCCCTAGACACATATTGATAGAGAAACCACGGTTTAATGATAGCCACTATAAACGCGTCTGCTCTAGTTCAAACGAAAATTATGAAAGTGACATTCTTCAACGCGCACTTGGACTGACTGCATAAACAATCCCTAGGAACATATTGATAGAGAAACCCAACCACGGTTGAATGAAAGCCACTAGAAATGCGTCTGCTCTAGTTCATAAGCAAATTACGTTAAATTCTTCAACGCGCACTTGGACTGACTGCATAAATAATACCTAGACAAATATAGATGGATGAACCACGGTTGTATAAGAGCCACTAGAAGCGCGTCTGCTCTAGTTTAAAGGCAAATTACGAGCGTGGCAATGTTCAACGCACACTTGGACTGACTGCATAAACAATACCTAGACACAAATAGATAGATGAACCACGGTTGTATAAGAGCCACTAGAAACGCGTCTGCTCTAGTTTAAAGGCAAATTACGAGCGTGGCAATGTTCAACGCACACTAGGACTGATGGCATAAACAATCCCTACACACATATAGAGAAACCACGGTTGAATGGGAGTCACTATAAACGTGTCAGCTCTAGTTCAAAAGCAGATTACGAAAGTGACATTCTTGAACGCGCACTTGGACTGACTGCATAAATAATACCTAGACAAATATAGATGGATGAACCACGGTTGTATAAGAGCCACTAGAAGCGCGTCTGCTCTAGTTTAAAGGCAAATTACGAGCGTGGCAATGTTCAACGCACACTTGGACTGACTCCATAAACAATACCTAGACACAAATAGATAGATGAACCACGGTTGTATAAGAGCCACTAGAAACGCGTCTGCTCTAGTTTAAAGGCAAATTACGAGCGTGGCAATGTTCAACGCACACTAGGACTGATGGCATAAACAATCCCTACACACATATAGAGAAACCACGGTTTAATGATAGCCACTATAAACGCGTCTGCTCTAGTTCAAACGAAAATTATGAAAGTGACATTCTTCAACGCGCACTTGGACTGACTGCATAAACAATCCCTAGGAACATATTGATAGAGAAACCCAACCACGGTTGAATGAAAGCCACTAGAAATGCGTCTGCTCTAGTTCAAAAGCAAATTACGTTAAATTCTTCAACGCGCACTTGGACTGACTGCATAAATAATACCTAGACACATATAGATAGATGAACCACGGTTGTATAAGAGCCACTAGAAACGCGTCTGCTCTAGTTTAAAGGCAAATTACGAGCGTGGCAATGTTCAACGCACACTTGGACTGACTGCATGAACAATACCTAGACACATATAGATAGATTAACCACGGTTGTATAAGAGCCACTAGAAACGCGTCTGCTCTACTTTAAAGGCAAATTACGAGAGTGGCAACGTTCAACGCACACTTGGACTGATGGGATAAACGATGCCTGGACACATATAGATAGAAAAACCACGGTTGAATGGGAGCCACTATAGACGCGTCTCCTCTAGTTCAAATGCAAATTACGAAAGTGACAATCTTCAACGCGCATTTGGACTGACTCCATAAACAATACCTAGACACATATAGATAGAAAAAACATGGTTGAATGAGAGCCACTAGAAACCCGTCTGCTCTAGCTCAAAAGCAAATTACGAAAGTGGCATTCTACAACGCGCGCTTGGACTGACTGCACAAACAATCCCTAGACACATATATATAGAAATACCAAGGTTGAATGCTAGCCACGAAAAAGCGTCTGCTCTAGTTTAATGGCAAATTACGAGAGCGGCATTGTTCGACGCGCACATGGACTGACTACATAAACAATACCTAGACACATATAGACAGAAAAAGCATGGTTGAATGAGAGCCATTAGAAACGCGTCTGCTCTAGTTCAAAAGCAAATTACGAGAATGTCTTTGTTCAACGCGCACTAGGACTGATGGCATAAACAATCCCTAGACACATATAGATAGAAAAACCACGGTTCAATGGCAGCCACTATAAACGCGCCTGCTCTAGTTCAAAAGCAAATTACGAAAGTGACAATATTCAACGCGCTCTTGGACTGACTGCATAAAGTATACCTAGACACATATAGATAGAAAAAACATGATTGAATGAGAGTCACTAGAAATGCGTCTGCTCTTGTTCCAAAGCAAATTAGAAGAATGACATTGTTCAACGCGCACTTGGATTGACTTCATAAACAATCCCTAGACACATATTGATAGAGAAACCACGGTTTAATGATAGCCACTATAAACGCGTCTGCTCTAGTTCAAACGAAAATTATGAAAGTGACATTCTTCAACGCGCACTTGGACTGACTGCATAAACAATCCCTAGGAACATATTGATAGAGAAACCCAACCACGGTTGAATGAAAGCCACTAGAAATGCGTCTGCTCTAGTTCATAAGGAAATTACGTTAAATTCTTCAACGCGCACTTGGACTGACTGCATAAATAATACCTAGACAAATATAGATGGATGAACCACGGTTGTATAAGAGCCACTAGAAGCGCGTCTGCTCTAGTTTAAAGGCAAATTACGAGCGTGGCAATGTTCAACGCACACTTGGACTGACTGCATAAACAATACCTAGACACAAATAGATAGATGAACCACGGTTGTATAAGAGCCACTAGAAACGCGTCTGCTCTAGTTTAAAGGCAAATACGAGCGTGGCAATGTTCAACGCACACTAGGACCGATGGCATAAACAATCCCTACACACATATAGAGAAACCACGGTTGAATGGGAGTCACTGTAAACGCGTCTGCTCTAGTTCAAAAGCAGATTACGAAAGTGACATTCTTCAACGCGCACTTGGACTGACTGCATAAACAATACCTAGACACATATAGATAGATGAACCACGGTTGTATAAGAGCCACTAGAAACGCGTCTGCTCTAGTTTAAAGGCAAATTACGAGCGTGGCAATGTCCAACGCGCACTTGGACTGATGGCATAAACAATCCCTACACACATATAGAGAAACCACGGTTGAATGGGAGTCACTATAAACGCGTCTACTCTAGTTCAAAAGCAGATTACGAAAGTGACATTCTTCAACGCTCACTTGGACTGACTGCATAAACAATACCTAGACACATATAGATAGATGAACCACGGTTGTATAAGAGCCACTAGAAACGCGTCTGCTCTAGTTTAAAGGCAAATTACGAGCGTGGCAATGTTCAACGCACACTTGGACTGATGGGATAAACGATGCCTAGACACATATGGATAGAAAAACCACGGTTGAGTGGGAGCCACTATAGACGCGTCTCCTCTAGTTCAACTGCAAATTACGAAAGTGACAATCTTCAACGCGCACTTGGACTGACTCCATAAACAATACCTAGACACATATAGATAGAAAAAACATGGTTGAATGAGAGCCACTAGAAACCCGTCTGCTCTAGCTCAAAAGCAAATTACGAAAGTGGCATTCTACAACGCGCGCTTGGACTGACTGCACAAACAATCCCTAGACACATATATATAGAAATACCAAGGTTGAATGCTAGCCACGAAAAAGCGTCTGCTCTAGTTTAATGGCAAATTACGAGAGCGGCATTGTTCGACGCGCACATGGACTGACTACATAAACAATACCTAGGCACATATAGACAGAAAAAGCATGGTTGAATGAGAGCCATTAGAAACGCGTCTGCTCTAGTTCAAAATCAAATTACGAGAATGTCTTTGTTCAACGCGCACTAGGACTGATGGCATAAACAATCCCTAGACACATATAGATAGAAAAACCACGGTTCAATGGCAGCCACTATAAACGCGCCTGCTCTAGTTCAAAAGCAAATTACGAAAGTGACAATATTCAACGCGCTCTTGGACTGACTGCATAAAGAATACGTAGACACATATGGATAGAAAAAACATGGTTGAATGAGAGTCACTAGAAATGCGTCTGCTCTTGTTCCAAAGCAAATTAGAAGAATGACATTGTTCAACGCGCACTTGGATTGACTTCATAAACAATCCCTAGACACATATTGATAGAGAAACCACGGTTTAATGTTAGCCACTATAAATGCGTCTGCTCTAGTTCAAACGAAAATTATGAAAGTGACATTCTTCAACGCGCACTTGGACTGACTGCATAAACAATCCCTAGGAACATATTGATAGAGAAACCCAACTACGGTTGAATGAAAGCCACTAGAAATGCGTCTGCTCTAGTTCAAAAGCAAATTACGTTAAATTTTCAACGCACACTTGGACTGACTGCATAAACAATACCTAGACAAATATAGATGGATGAACCACGGTTGTATAAGAGCCACTAGAAGCGCGTCTGCTCTAGTTTAAAGGCAAATTACGAGCGTGGCAATGTTCAACGCACACTTGGACTGACTGCATAAACAATACCTAGACACATATAGATAGATGAACCACGGTTGTATAAAAGCCACTAGAAACGCGTCTGCTCTAGTTTAAAGGCAAATTACGAGCGTGGCAATGTTCAACGCACACTTGGACTGATGGCATAAACAATCCCTACACACATATAGAGAAACCACGGTTGAATGGGAGTCACGATAAACGCGTCTGCTCTAGTTCAAAAGCAGATTACGAAAGTGACATTCTTCAACGCGCACTTGGACTGACTGCATAAACAATACCTAGACACATATAGATAGATGAACCACGGTTGTATAAGAGCCACTAGAAACGCGTCTGCTCTAGTTTAAAGGCAAATTACGAGCGTGGCAATGTTCAACGCACACTTGGACTGACTGCATGAACAATACCTAGACACATATAGATAGATGAACCACGGTTGTATAAGAGCCACTAGAAACGCGTCTGCTCTACTTTAAAGGCAAATTACGAGAGTGGCAATGTTCAACGCACACTTGGACTGATGGGATAAACGATGCCTGGACACATATAGATAGAAAAACCACGGTTGAATGGGAGCCACTATAGACGCGTCTCCTCTAGTTCAAATGCCAATTACGAAAGTGACGATCTTCAACGCGCATTTGGACTGACTCCATAAACAATACCTAGACACATATAGATAGAAAAAACATGGTTGAATGAGAGCCACTAGAAACCCGTCTGCTCTAGCTCAAAAGCAAATTACGAAAGTGGCATTCTACAACGCGCGCTTGGACTGACTGCACAAACAATCCCTAGACACATATATATAGAAATACCAAGGTTGAATGCTAGCCACGAAAAAGCGTCTGCTCTAGTTTAATGGCAAATTACGAGAGCGGCATTGTTCGACGCGCACATGGACTGACTACATAAACAATACCTAGACACATATAGACAGAAAAAGCATGGTTGAATGAGAGCCATTAGAAACGCGTCTGCTCTAGTTCAAAAGCAAATTACGACAATGTCTTTGTTCAACGCGCACTAGGACTTATGGCATAAACAATCCCTAGACACATATAGATAGAAAAACCACGGTTCAATGGCAGCCACTATAAACGCGCCTGCTCTAGTTCAAAAGCAAATTACGAAAGTGACAATATTCAACGCGCTCTTGGACTGACTGCATAAAGAATACCTAGACACATATAGATAGAAAAAACATGATTGAATGAGAGTCACTAGAAATGCGTCTGCTCTTGTTCCAAAGCAAATTAGAAGAATGACATTGTTCAACGCGCACTTGGATTGACTTCATAAACAATCCCTAGACACATATTGATAGAGAAACGACGGTTTAATGATAGCCACTATAAACGCGTCTGCTCTAGTTCAAACGAAAATTATGAAAGTGACATTCTTCAACGCGCACTTGGACTGACTGCATAAACAATCCCTAGGAACATATTGATAGAGAAACCCAACCACGGTTGAATGAAAGCCACTAGAAATGCGTCTGCTCTAGTTCATAAGCAAATTACGTTAAATTCTTCAACGCGCACTTGGACTGACTGCATAAATAATACCTAGACAAATATAGATGGATGAACCACGGTTGTATAAGAGCCACTAGAAGCGCGTCTGCTCTAGTTTAAAGGCAAATTACGAGCGTGGCAATGTTCAACGCACACTTGGACTGACTGCATAAACAATACCTAGACACAAATAGATAGATGAACCACGGTTGTATAAGAGCCACTAGAAACGCGTCTGCTCTAGTTTAAAGGCAAATTACGAGCGTGGCAATGTTCAACGCACACTAGGACTGATGGCATAAACAATCCCTACACACATATAGAGAAACCACGGTTGAATGGGAGTCACTATAAACGTGTCAGCTCTAGTTCAAAAGCAGATTACGAAAGTGACATTCTTCAACGCGCACTTGGACTGACTGCATAAACAATACCTAGACACATATAAATAGATGAACCACGGCTGTATAAGAGCCACTAGAAACGCGTCTGCTCTAGTTTAAAGGCAAATTACGAGCGTGGCAATGTTCAAGGCACACTTGGACTGATGGCATAAACAATCCCTACACACATATAGAGAAACCACGATTGAAAGGGAGTCACTATAAACGCGTCTGCTCTAGTTCAAAAGCAGATTACGAAAGTGACATTCTTCAACGCGCACTTGGAATGACTGCACAAACAATCCCTAGACACATATATATAGAAATACCAAGGTTGAATGCTAGCCACGAAAAAGCGTCTGCTCTATTTTAATGGCAAATTACGAGAGCGGCATTGTTCGACGCGCACATGGACTGACTACATAAACAATACCTAGACACATATAGACAGAAAAAGCATGGTTGAATGAGAGCCATTAGAAACGCGTCTGCTCTAGTTCAAAAGCAAATTACGAGAACGTCTTTGTTCAACGCGATCTAGGACTGATGGCATAAACAATCCCTAGACACATATAGATAGAAAAACCACAGTTGAATGGCAGCCACTATAAACGCGCCTGCTCTAGTTCAAAAGCAAATTACGAAAGTGACAATATTCAACGCGCTCTTCGACTGACTGCATAAAGAATACCTAGACACATATAGATAGAAAAAACATGGTTGAATGAGAGTCACTAGAAATGCGTCTGCTCTTGTTCCAAAGCAAATTAAAAGAATGACATTGTTCAACGCGCACTTGGATTGACTTCATAAACAATCCCTAGACACATATTGATAGAGAAACCACGGTTTAATGATAGCCACTATAAACGCGTCTGCTCTAGTTCAAACGAAAATTATGAAAGTGACATTCTTCAACGCGCACTTGGACTGACTGCATAAACAATCCCTAGGACCATATTGATAGAGAAACCCAACCACGGTTGAATGAAAGCCACTAGAAATGCGTCTGCTCTAGTTCAAAAGCAAATTACGTTAAATTCTTCAACGCGCACTTGGACTGACTGCATAAATAATACCTAGACAAATGTAGATGGATGAACCACGGTTGTATAAGAGCCACTAGATGCGCGTCTGCTCTAGTTTAAAGGCAAATTACGAGCGTGGCAATGTTCAACGCACACTTGGACTGACTGCATAAACAATACCTAGACACATATAGATAGATGAACCACGGTTGTATAAGAGCCACTAGAAACGCGTCTGCTCTAGTTTAAAGGCAAATTACGAGCGTGGCAATGTTCAACGCACACTTTGACTGATGGCATAAACAATCCCTACACACATATAGAGAAACCACGGTTGAATGGGAGTCACTATAAACGTGTCAGCTCTAGTTCAAAAGCAGATTACGAAAGTGACATTCTTCAACGCGCACTTGGACTGACTGCATAAACAATACCTAGACACATATAGATAGATGAACCACGGTTGTATAAGAGCCACTAGAAACGCGTCTGCTCTAGTTTAAAGGCAAATTACGAGCGTGGCAATGTTCAACGCACACTTGGACTGACTGCATAAACAATACCTAGACACATATAGATAGATGAACCACGGTTGTATAAGAGCCACTAGAAACGCGTCTGCTCTAGTTCAAAAGCAAATTACGAGAATGTCTTTGTTCAACGCGCACTAGGACTGATGGCATAAACAATCCCTAGACACATAGATAGAAAAACCACGGTTCAATGGCAGCCACTATAAACGCGCCTGCTCTAGTTCAAAAGCAAATAACGAAAGTGACAATATTCAACGCGCTCTTGGACTGACTGCATAAAGAATACCTAGACACATATAGATAGAAAAAACATGGTTGAATGAGAGTCACTAGAAATGCGTCTGCTCTTGTTCCAAAGCAAATTAGAAGAATGACATTGTTCAACGCGCACTTGGATTGACTTCATAAACAATCCCTAGACACATATTGATAGAGAAACCACGGTTTAATGATAGCCACTATAAACGCGTCTGCTCTAATTCAAACGAAAATTATGAAAGTCACATTCTTCAACGCGCACTTGGACTGACTGCATAAACAATCCCTAGGAACATATTGATAGAGAAACCCAACCACGGTTGAATGAAAGCCACTAGAAATGCGTCTGCTCTAGTTCAAAAGCAAATTACGTTAAATTCTTCAACGCACACTTGGACTGACTGCATAAATAATACCTAGACAAATATAGATGGATGAACCACGGTTGTATAAGAGCCACTAGAAGCGCGTCTGCTCTAGTTTAAAGGTAAATTACGAGCGTGGCAATGTTCAACGCACACTTGGACTGACTGCATAAACAATACCTAAACACATATAGATAGATGAACCACGGTTGTATAAGAGCCACTAGAAACGCGTCTGCTCTAGTTTAAAGGCAAATTACGAGCGTGGCAATGTTCAACGCACACTTGGACTGATGGCATAAACAATCCCTACACACATATAGAGAAACCACGGTTGAATGGGAGTCACTATAAACGTGTCAGCTCTAGTTCAAAAGCAGATTACGAAAGTGACATTCTTCAACGCGCACTTGGACTGACTGCATAAACAATACCTAGACACATATAGATAGATGAACCACGGTTGTATAAGAGCCACTAGAAACGCGTCTGCTCTAGTTTAAAGGCAAATTACGAGCGTGGCAATGTTCAACGCACACTTGGACTGACTGCATAAACAATACCTAGACACATATAGATAGATGAACCACGGTTGTATAAGTCCCACTAGAAACGCGTCTGCTCTAGTTCAAAAGCAAATTACGAGAATGTCTTTGTTCAACGCGCACTAGGACTGATGGCATAAACAATCCCTAGACACATAGATAGAAAAACCACGGTTCAATGGCAGCCACTATAAACGCGCCTGCTCTAGTTCAAAAGCAAATTACGAAAGTGACAATATTCAACGCGCTCTTGGACTGACTGCATAAAGAATACCTAGACACATATAGATAGAAAAAACATGGTTGAATGAGAGTCACTAGAAATGCGTCTGCTCTTGTTCCAAAGCAAATTAGAAGAATGACATTGTTCAACGCGCACTTGGATTGACTTCATAAACAATCCCTAGACACATATTGATAGAGAAACCACGGTTTAATGATAGCCACTATAAACGCGTCTGCTCTAGTTCAAACGAAAATTATGAAAGTCACATTCTTCAACGCGCACTTGGACTGACTGCATAAACAATCCCTAGGAACATATTGATAGAGAAACCCAACCACGGTTGAATGAAAGCCACTAGAAATGCGTCTGCTCTAGTTCAAAAGCAAATTACGTTAAATTCTTCAACGCACACTTGGACTGACTGCATAAATAACACCTAGACAAATATAGATGGATGAACCACGGTTGTATAAGAGCCACTAGAAGCGCGTCTGCTCTAGTTTAAAGGCAAATTACGAGCGTGGCAATGTTCAACGCACACTTGGACTGATGGCATAAACAATCCCTACACACATATAGAGAAACCACGGTTGAATGGGAGTCACTATAAACGCGTCTGCTCTAGTTCAAAAGCAGATTACGAAAGTGACATTCTTCAACGCGCACTTGGACTGACTGCATAAACAATACCTAGACACATATAGATAGATGAACCACGGTTGTATAAGAGCCACTAGAAACGCGTCTGCTCTAGTTTAAAGGCAAATTACGAGCGTGGCAATGTTCAACGCACACTTGGACTGACTGCATGAACAATACCTAGACACATATAGATAGATGAACCACGGTTGTATAAGAGCCACTAGAAACGCGTCTGCTCTACTTTAAAGGCAAATTACGAGAGTGGCAATGTTCAACGCACACTTGGACTGATGGGATAAACGATGCCTGGACACATATAGATAGAAAAACCACGGTTGAATGGGAGCCACTATAGACGCGTCTCCTCTAGTTCAAATGCCAATTACGAAAGTGACAATCTTCAACGCGCATTTGGACTGACTCCATAAACAATACCTAGACACATATAGATAGAAAAAACATGGTTGAATGAGAGCCACTAGAAACCCGTCTGCTCTAGCTCAAAAGCAAATTACGAAAGTGGCATTCTACAACGCGCGCTTGGACTGACTGCACAAACAATCCCTAGACACATATATATAGAAATACCAAGGTTGAATGCTAGCCACGAAAAAGCGTCTGCTCTAGTTTAATGGCAAATTACGAGAGCGGCATTGTTCGACGCGCACATGGACTGACTACATAAACAATACCTAGACACATATAGACAGAAAAAGCATGGTTGAATGAGAGCCATTAGAAACGCGTCTGCTCTAGTTCAAAAGCAAATTACGAGAATGTCTTTGTTCAACGCGCACTAGGACTTATGGCATAAACAATCCCTAGACACATATAGATAGAAAAACCACGGTTCAATGGCAGCCACTATAAACGCGCCTGCTCTAGTTCAAAAGCAAATTACGAAAGTGACAATATTCAACGCGCTCTTGGACTGACTGCATAAAGAATACCTAGACACATATAGATAGAAAAAAACATGATTGAATGAGAGTCACTAGAAATGCGTCTGCTCTTGTTCCAAAGCAAATTAGAAGAATGACATTGTTCAACGCGCACTTGGATTGACTTCATAAACAATCCCTAGACACATATTGATAGAGAAACCACGGTTTAATGATAGCCACTATAAACGCGTCTGCTCTAGTTCAAACGAAAATTATGAAAGTGACATTCTTCAACGCGCACTTGGACTGACTGCATAAACAATCCCTAGGAACATATTGATAGAGAAACCCAACCACGGTTGAATGAAAGCCACTAGAAATGCGTCTGCTCTAGTTCATAAGCAAATTACGTTAAATTCTTCAACGCGCACTTGGACTGACTGCATAAATAATACCTAGACAAATATAGATGGATGAACCACGGTTGTATAAGAGCCACTAGAAGCGCGTCTGCTCTAGTTTAAAGGCAAATTACGAGCGTGGCAATGTTCAACGCACACTTGGACTGACTGCATAAACAATACCTAGACACAAATAGATAGATGAACCACGGTTGTATAAGAGCCACTAGAAACGCGTCTGCTCTAGTTTAAAGGCAAATTACGAGCGTGGCAATGTTCAACGCACACTAGGACTGATGGCATAAACAATCCCTACACACATATAGAGAAACCACGGTTGAATGGGAGTCACTATAAACGTGTCAGCTCTAGTTCAAAAGCAGATTACGAAAGTGACATTCTTCAACGCGCACTTGGACTGACTGCATAAATAATACCTAGACAAATATAGATGGATGAACCACGGTTGTATAAGAGCCACTAGAAGCGCGTCTGCTCTAGTTTAAAGGCAAATTACGAGCGTGGCAATGTTCAACGCACACTTGGACTGACTGCATAAACAATACCTAGACACAAATAGATAGATGAACCACGGTTGTATAAGAGCCACTAGAAACGCGTCTGCTCTAGTTTAAAGGCAAATTACGAGCGTGGCAATGTTCAACGCACACTAGGACTGATGGCATAAACAATCCCTACACACATATAGAGAAACCACGGTTGAATGGGAGTCACTATAAACGTGTCAGCTCTAGTTCAAAAGCAGATTACGAAAGTGACATTCTTCAACGCGCACTTGGACTGACTGCATAAACAATACCTAGACACATATAAATAGATGAACCACGGCTGTATAAGAGCCACTAGAAACGCGTCTGCTCTAGTTTAAAGGCAAATTACGAGCGTGGCAATGTTCAAGGCACACTTGGACTGATGGCATAAACAATCCCTACACACATATAGAGAAACCACGATTGAAAGGGAGTCACTATAAACGCGTCTGCTCTAGTTCAAAAGCAGATTACGAAAGTGACATTCTTCAACGCGCACTTGGAATGACTGCACAAACAATCCCTAGACACATATATATAGAAATACCAAGGTTGAATGCTAGCCACGAAAAAGCGTCTGCTCTATTTTAATGGCAAATTACGAGAGCGGCATTGTTCGACGCGCACATGGACTGACTACATAAACAATACCTAGACACATATAGACAGAAAAAGCATGGTTGAATGAGAGCCATTAGAAACGCGTCTGCTCTAGTTCAAAAGCAAATTACGAGAACGTCTTTGTTCAACGCGATCTAGGACTGATGGCATAAACAATCCCTAGACACATATAGATAGAAAAACCACAGTTGAATGGCAGCCACTATAAACGCGCCTGCTCTAGTTCAAAAGCAAATTAGGAAAGTGACAATATTCAACGCGCTCTTCGACTGACTGCATAAAGAATACCTAGACACATATAGATAGAAAAAACATGGTTGAATGAGAGTCACTAGAAATGCGTCTGCTCTTGTTCCAAAGCAAATTAAAAGAATGACATTGTTCAACGCGCACTTAGATTGACTTCATAAACAATCCCTAGACACATATTGATAGAGAAACCACGGTTTAATGATAGCCACTATAAACGCGTCTGCTCTAGTTCAAACGAAAATTATGAAAGTGACATTCTTCAACGCGCACTTGGACTGACTGCATAAATAATACCTAGACAAATGTAGATGGATGAACCACGGTTGTATAAGAGCCACTAGAAGCGCGTCTGCTCTAGTTTAAAGGCAAATTACGAGCGTGGCAATGTTCAACGCACACTTGGACTGACTGCATAAACAATACCTAGACACATATAGATAGATGAACCACGGTTGTATAAGAGCCACTAGAAACGCGTCTGCTCTAGTTTAAAGGCAAATTACGAGCGTGGCAATGTTCAACGCACACTTGGACTGATGGCATAAACAATCCCTACACACATATAGAGAAACCACGGTTGAATGGGAGTCACTATAAACGTGTCAGCTCTAGTTCAAAAGCAGATTACGAAAGTGACATTCTTCAACGCGCACTTGGACTGACTGCATAAACAATACCTAGACACATATAGATAGATGAACCACGGTTGTATAAGAGCCACTAGAAACGCGTCTGCTCTAGTTTAAAGGCAAATTACGAGCGTGGCAATGTTCAACGCACACTTGGACTGACTGCATAAACAATACCTAGACACATATAGATAGATGAACCACGGTTGTATAAGAGCCACTAGAAACGCGTCTGCTCTAGTTCAAAAGCAAATTACGAGAATGTCTTTGTTCAACGCGCACTAGGACTGATGGCATAAACAATCCCTAGACACATAGATAGAAAAACCACGGTTCAATGGCAGCCACTATAAACGCGCCTGCTCTAGTTCAAAAGCAAATAACGAAAGTGACAATATTCAACGCGCTCTTGGACTGACTGCATAAAGAATACCTAGACACATATAGATAGAAAAAACATGGTTGAATGAGAGTCACTAGAAATGCGTCTGCTCTTGTTCCAAAGCAAATTAGAAGAATGACATTGTTCAACGCGCACTTGGATTGACTTCATAAACAATCCCTAGACACATATTGATAGAGAAACCACGGTTTAATGATAGCCACTATAAACGCGTCTGCTCTAATTCAAACGAAAATTATGAAAGTCACATTCTTCAACGCGCACTTGGACTGACTGCATAAACAATCCCTAGGAACATATTGATAGAGAAACCCAACCACGGTTGAATGAAAGCCACTAGAAATGCGTCTGCTCTAGTTCAAAAGCAAATTACGTTAAATTCTTCAACGCACACTTGGACTGACTGCATAAATAATACCTAGACAAATATAGATGGATGAACCACGGTTGTATAAGAGCCACTAGAAGCGCGTCTGCTCTAGTTTAAAGGTAAATTACGAGCGTGGCAATGTTCAACGCACACTTGGACTGACTGCATAAACAATACCTAAACACATATAGATAGATGAACCACGGTTGTATAAGAGCCACTAGAAACGCGTCTGCTCTAGTTTAAACGCAAATTACGAGCGTGGCAATGTTCAACGCACACTTGGACTGATGGCATAAACAATCCCTACACACATATAGAGAAACCACGGTTGAATGGGAGTCACTATAAACGTGTCAGCTCTAGTTCAAAAGCAGATTACGAAAGTGACATTCTTCAACGCGCACTTGGACTGACTGCATAAACAATACCTAGACACATATAGATAGATGAACCACGGTTGTATAAGAGCCACTAGAAACGCGTCTGCTCTAGTTTAAAGGCAAATTACGAGCGTGGCAATGTTCAACGCACACTTGGACTGACTGCATAAACAATACCTAGACACATATAGATAGATGAACCACGGTTGTATAAGTCCCACTAGAAACGCGTCTGCTCTAGTTCAAAAGCAAATTACGAGAATGTCTTTGTTCAACGCGCACTAGGACTGATGGCATAAACAATCCCTAGACACATAGATAGAAAAACCACGGTTCAATGGCAGCCACTATAAACGCGCCTGCTCTAGTTCAAAAGCAAATTACGAAAGTGACAATATTCAACGCGCTCTTGGACTGACTGCATAAAGAATACCTAGACACATATAGATAGAAAAAACATGGTTGAATGAGAGTCACTAGAAATGCGTCTGCTCTTGTTCCAAAGCAAATTAGAAGAATGACATTGTTCAACGCGCACTTGGATTGACTTCATAAACAATCCCTAGACACATATTGATAGAGAAACCACGGTTTAATGATAGCCACTATAAACGCGTCTGCTCTAGTTCAAACGAAAATTATGAAAGTCACATTCTTCAACGCGCACTTGGACTGACTGCATAAACAATCCCTAGGAACATATTGATAGAGAAACCCAACCACGGTTGAATGAAAGCCACTAGAAATGCGTCTGCTCTAGTTCAAAAGCAAATTACGTTAAATTCTTCAACGCACACTTGGACTGACTGCATAAATAACACCTAGACAAATATAGATGGATGAACCACGGTTGTATAAGAGCCACTAGAAGCGCGTCTGCTCTAGTTTAAAGGCAAATTACGAGCGTGGCAATGTTCAACGCACACTTGGACTGATGGCATAAACAATCCCTACACACATATAGAGAAACCACGGTTGAATGGGAGTCACTATAAACGCGTCTGCTCTAGTTCAAAAGCAGATTACGAAAGTGACATTCTTCAACGCGCACTTGGACTGACTGCATAAACAATACCTAGACACATATAGATAGATGAACCACGGTTGTATAAGAGCCACTAGAAACGCGTCTGCTCTAGTTTAAAGGCAAATTACGAGCGTGGCAATGTTCAACGCACACTTGGACTGACTGCATGAACAATACCTAGACACATATAGATAGATGAACCACGGTTGTATAAGAGCCACTAGAAACGCGTCTGCTCTACTTTAAAGGCAAATTACGAGAGTGGCAATGTTCAACGCACACTTGGACTGATGGGATAAACGATGCCTGGACACATATAGATAGAAAAACCACGGTTGAATGGGAGCCACTATAGACGCGTCTCCTCTAGTTCAAATGCCAATTACGAAAGTGACAATCTTCAACGCGCATTTGGACTGACTCCATAAACAATACCTAGACACATATAGATAGAAAAAACATGGTTGAATGAGAGCCACTAGAAACCCGTCTGCTCTAGCTCAAAAGCAAATTACGAAAGTGGCATTCTACAACGCGCGCTTGGACTGACTGCACAAACAATCCCTAGACACATATATATAGAAATACCAAGGTTGAATGCTAGCCACGAAAAAGCGTCTGCTCTAGTTTAATGGCAAATTACGAGAGCGGCATTGTTCGACGCGCACATGGACTGACTACATAAACAATACCTAGACACATATAGACAGAAAAAGCATGGTTGAATGAGAGCCATTAGAAACGCGTCTGCTCTAGTTCAAAAGCAAATTACGAGAATGTCTTTGTTCAACGCGCACTAGGACTTATGGCATAAACAATCCCTAGACACATATAGATAGAAAAACCACGGTTCAATGGCAGCCACTATAAACGCGCCTGCTCTAGTTCAAAAGCAAATTACGAAAGTGACAATATTCAACGCGCTCTTGGACTGACTGCATAAAGAATACCTAGACACATATAGATAGAAAAAACATGATTGAATGAGAGTCACTAGAAATGCGTCTGCTCTTGTTCCAAAGCAAATTAGAAGAATGACATTGTTCAACGCGCACTTGGATTGACTTCATAAACAATCCCTAGACACATATTGATAGAGAAACCACGGTTTAATGATAGCCACTATAAACGCGTCTGCTCTAGTTCAAACGAAAATTATGAAAGTGACATTCTTCAACGCGCACTTGGACTGACTGCATAAACAATCCCTAGGAACATATTGATAGAGAAACCCAACCACGGTTGAATGAAAGCCACTAGAAATGCGTCTGCTCTAGTTCATAAGCAAATTACGTTAAATTCTTCAACGCGCACTTGGACTGACTGCATAAATAATACCTAGACAAATATAGATGGATGAACCACGGTTGTATAAGAGCCACTAGAAGCGCGTCTGCTCTAGTTTAAAGGCAAATTACGAGCGTGGCAATGTTCAACGCACACTTGGACTGACTGCATAAACAATACCTAGACACAAATAGATAGATGAACCACGGTTGTATAAGAGCCACTAGAAACGCGTCTGCTCTAGTTTAAAGGCAAATTACGAGCGTGGCAATGTTCAACGCACACTAGGACTGATGGCATAAACAATCCCTACACACATATAGAGAAACCACGGTTGAATGGGAGTCACTATAAACGTGTCAGCTCTAGTTCAAAAGCAGATTACGAAAGTGACATTCTTCAACGCGCACTTGGACTGACTGCATAAATAATACCTAGACAAATATAGATGGATGAACCACGGTTGTATAAGAGCCACTAGAAGCGCGTCTGCTCTAGTTTAAAGGCAAATTACGAGCGTGGCAATGTTCAACGCACACTTGGACTGACTGCATAAACAATACCTAGACACAAATAGATAGATGAACCACGGTTGTATAAGAGCCACTAGAAACGCGTCTGCTCTAGTTTAAAGGCAAATTACGAGCGTGGCAATGTTCAACGCACACTAGGACTGATGGCATAAACAATCCCTACACACATATAGAGAAACCACGGTTGAATGGGAGTCACTATAAACGTGTCAGCTCTAGTTCAAAAGCAGATTACGAAAGTGACATTCTTCAACGCGCACTTGGACTGACTGCATAAACAATACCTAGACACATATAAATAGATGAACCACGGCTGTATAAGAGCCACTAGAAACGCGTCTGCTCTAGGTTAAAGGCAAATTACGAGCGTGGCAATGTTCAAGGCACACTTGGACTGATGGCATAAACAATCCCTACACACATATAGAGAAACCACGATTGAAAGGGAGTCACTATAAACGCGTCTGCTCTAGTTCAAAAGCAGATTACGAAAGTGACATTCTTCAACGCGCACTTGGAATGACTGCACAAACAATCCCTAGACACATATATATAGAAATACCAAGGTTGAATGCTAGCCACGAAAAAGCGTCTGCTCTATTTTAATGGCAAATTACGAGAGCGGCATTGTTCGACGCGCACATGGACTGACTACATAAACAATACCTAGACACATATAGACAGAAAAAGCATGGTTGAATGAGAGCCATTAGAAACGCGTCTGCTCTAGTTCAAAAGCAAATTACGAGAACGTCTTTGTTCAACGCGATCTAGGACTGATGGCATAAACAATCCCTAGACACATATAGATAGAAAAACCACAGTTGAATGGCAGCCACTATAAACGCGCCTGCTCTAGTTCAAAAGCAAATTAGGAAAGTGACAATATTCAACGCGCTCTTCGACTGACTGCATAAAGAATACCTAGACACATATAGATAGAAAAAACATGGTTGAATGAGAGTCACTAGAAATGCGTCTGCTCTTGTTCCAAAGCAAATTAAAAGAATGACATTGTTCAACGCGCACTTAGATTGACTTCATAAACAATCCCTAGACACATATTGATAGAGAAACCACGGTTTAATGATAGCCACTATAAACGCGTCTGCTCTAGTTCAAACGAAAATTATGAAAGTGACATTCTTCAACGCGCACTTGGACTGACTGCATAAATAATACCTAGACAAATGTAGATGGATGAACCACGGTTGTATAAGAGCCACTAGAAGCGCGTCTGCTCTAGTTTAAAGGCAAATTACGAGCGTGGCAATGTTCAACGCACACTTGGACTGACTGCATAAACAATACCTAGACACATATAGATAGATGAACCACGGTTGTATAAGAGCCACTAGAAACGCGTCTGCTCTAGTTTAAAGGCAAATTACGAGCGTGGCAATGTTCAACGCACACTTGGACTGATGGCATAAACAATCCCTACACACATATAGAGAAACCACGGTTGAATGGGAGTCACTATAAACGTGTCAGCTCTAGTTCAAAAGCAGATTACGAAAGTGACATTCTTCAACGCGCACTTGGACTGACTGCATAAACAATACCTAGACACATATAGATAGATGAACCACGGTTGTATAAGAGCCACTAGAAGCGCGTCTGCTCTAGTTTAAAGGCAAATTACGAGAGTGGCAATGTTCAACGCACACTTGGACTGATGGGATAAACGATGCCTGGACACATATAGATAGAAAAACCACGGTTGAATGGGAGCCACTATAGACGCGTCTCCTCTAGTTCAAATGCCAATTACGAAAGTGACAATCTTCAACGCGCATTTGGACTGACTCCATAAACAATACCTAGACACATATAGATAGAAAAAACATGGTTGAATGAGAGCCACTAGAAACCCGTCTGCTCTAGCTCAAAAGCAAATTACGAAAGTGGCATTCTACAACGCGCGCTTGGACTGACTGCACAAACAATCCCTAGACACATATATATAGAAATACCAAGGTTGAATGCTAGCCACGAAAAAGCGTCTGCTCTAGTTTAATGGCAAATTACGAGAGCGGCATTGTTCGACGCGCACATGGACTGACTACATAAACAATACCTAGACACATATAGACAGAAAAAGCATGGTTGAATGAGAGCCATTAGAAACGCGTCTGCTCTAGTTCAAAAGCAAATTACGAGAATGTCTTTGTTCAACGCGCACTAGGACTTATGGCATAAACAATCCCTAGACACATATAGATAGAAAAACCACGGTTCAATGGCAGCCACTATAAACGCGCCTGCTCTAGTTCAAAAGCAAATTACGAAAGTGACAATATTCAACGCGCTCTTGGACTGACTGCATAAAGAATACCTAGACACATATAGATAGAAAAAACATGATTGAATGAGAGTCACTAGAAATGCGTCTGCTCTTGTTCCAAAGCAAATTAGAAGAATGACATTGTTCAACGCGCACTTGGATTGACTTCATAAACAATCCCTAGACACATATTGATAGAAAAACCACGGTTTAATGATAGCCACTATAAACGCGTCTGCTCTAGTTCAAACGAAAATTATGAAAGTGACATTCTTCAACGCGCACTTGGACTGACTGCATAAACAATCCCTAGGAACATATTGATAGAGAAACCCAACCACGGTTGAATGAAAGCCACTAGAAATGCGTCTGCTCTAGTTCATAAGCAAATTACGTTAAATTCTTCAACGCGCACTTGGACTGACTGCATAAATAATACCTAGACAAATATAGATGGATGAACCACGGTTGTATAAGAGCCACTAGAAGCGCGTCTGCTCTAGTTTAAAGGCAAATTACGAGCGTGGCAATGTTCAACGCACACTTGGACTGACTGCATAAACAATACCTAGACACAAATAGATAGATGAACCACGGTTGTATAAGAGCCACTAGAAACGCGTCTGCTCTAGTTTAAAGGCAAATTACGAGCGTGGCAATGTTCAACGCACACTAGGACTGATGGCATAAACAATCCCTACACACATATAGAGAAACCACGGTTGAATGGGAGTCACTATAAACGTGTCAGCTCTAGTTCAAAAGCAGATTACGAAAGTGACATTCTTCAACGCGCACTTGGACTGACTGCATAAATAATACCTAGACAAATATAGATGGATGAACCACGGTTGTATAAGAGCCACTAGAAGCGCGTCTGCTCTAGTTTAAAGGCAAATTACGAGCGTGGCAATGTTCAACGCACACTTGGACTGACTGCATAAACAATACCTAGACACAAATAGATAGATGAACCACGGTTGTATAAGAGCCACTAGAAACGTGTCTGCTCTAGTTTAAAGGCAAATTACGAGCGTGGCAATGTTCAACGCACACTAGGACTGATGGCATAAACAATCCCTACACACATATAGAGAAACCACGGTTGAATGGGAGTCACTATAAACGTATCAGCTCTAGTTCAAAAGCAGATTACGAAAGTGACATTCTTCAACGCGCACTTGGACTGACTGCATAAACAATACCTAGACACATATAAATAGATGAACCACGGCTGTATAAGAGCCACTAGAAACGCGTCTGCTCTAGTTTAAAGGCAAATTACGAGCGTGGCAATGTTCAAGGCACACTTGGACTGATGGCATAAACAATCCCTACACACATATAGAGAAACCACGATTCAAAGGGAGTCACTATAAACGCGTCTGCTCTAGTTCAAAAGCAGATTACGAAAGTGACATTCTTCAACGCGCACTTGGAATGACTGCACAAACAATCCCTAGACACATATATATAGAAATACCAAGGTTGAATGCTAGCCACGAAAAAGCGTCTGCTCTATTTTAATGGCAAATTACGAGAGCGGCATTGTTCGACGCGCACATGGACAGACTACATAAACAATACCTAGACACATATAGACAGAAAAAGCATGGTTGAATGAGAGCCATTAGAAACGCGTCTGCTCTAGTTCAAAAGCAAATTACGAGAACGTCTTTGTTCAACGCGATCTAGGACTGATGGCATAAACAATCCCTAGACACATATAGATAGAAAAACCACAGTTGAATGGCAGCCACTATAAACGCGCCTGCTCTAGTTCAAAAGCAAATTACGAAAGTGACAATATTCAACGCGCTCTTCGACTGACTGCATAAAGACTACCTAGACACATATAGATAGAAAAAACATGGTTGAATGAGAGTCACTAGAAATGCGTCTGCTCTTGTTCCAAAGCAAATTAAAAGAATGACATTGTTCAACGCGCACTTAGATTGACTTCATAAACAATCCCTAGACACATATTGATAGAGAAACCACGGTTTAATGATAGCCACTATAAACGCGTCTGCTCTAGTTCAAACGAAAATTATGAAAGTGACATTCTTCAACGCGCACTTGGACTGACTGCATAAACAATCCCTAGGACCGTATTGATAGAGAAACCCAACCACGGTTGAATGAAAGCCACTAGAAATGCGTCTGCTCTAGTTCAAAAGCAAATTACGTTAAATTCTTCAACGCGCACTTGGACTGACTGCATAAATAATACCTAGACAAATGTAGATGGATGAACCACGGTTGTATAAGAGCCACTAGAAGCGCGTCTGCTCTAGTTTAAAGGCAAATTACGAGCGTGGCAATGTTCAACGCACACTTGGACTGACTGCATAAACAATACCTAGACACATATAGATAGATGAACCACGGTTGTATAAGAGCCACTAGAAACGCGTCTGCTCTAGTTTAAAGGCAAATTACGAGCGTGGCAATGTTCAACGCACACTTGGACTGATGGCATAAACAATCCCTACACACATATAGAGAAACCACGGTTGAATGGGAGTCACTATAAACGTGTCAGCTCTAGTTCAAAAGCAGATTACGAAAGTGACATTCTTCAACGCGCACTTGGACTGACTGCATAAACAATACCTAGACACATATAGATAGATGAACCACGGTTGTATAAGAGCCACTAGAAACGCGTCTGCTCTAGTTTAAAGGCAAATTACGAGCGTGGCAATGTTCAACGCACACTTGGACTGACTGCATAAACAATACCTAGACACATATAGATAGATGAACCACGGTTGTATAAGAGCCACTAGAAACGCGTCTGCTCTAGTTCAAAAGCAAATTACGAGAATGTCTTTGTTCAACGCGCACTAGGACTGATGGCATAAACAATCCCTAGACACATAGATAGAAAAACCACGGTTCAATGGCAGCCACTATAAACGCGCCTGCTCTAGTTCAAAAGCAAATTACGAAAGTGACAATATTCAACGCGCTCTTGGACCTGAAAAACCTGGCATTCCTAACTTGCATAACATTCAAGGTATCCCAAAAAAATTAGCCCCACAGCAAGTATTCACCTTAACGACAACCACAGTACCATGCAAATTTATGAAGCCTCGACGCACAAAGAACCTGATACCAAGACAGAAGAACTCATGCGAAAGCTCGAGGTGCCTAAGTTCAAGATCTTCAGTGCCCGTATAATGGGCCGAACAGCAGTCGCAATCCTCACCTTCCAAGGATCATCTTCGGCGGTGGAATATACCGCTGCTACCCGCACCACCCTCGCGAACAGTTCTGCACTACATGCTCCAGCACAGGCTATTACGCGATGTCTGCCCAGACTCCAACAGGCCCTACTGCAGAAATTGCGCAAAGATCACCCATCTGGCGCTAGAGCATGAGTGCATGTCATACTGTCCTAATTGCAATAGGGACCATCCAGCTGACGACCCGGATTGCAAAGTTCGTCGTACCGCGGACAAGGCAGTGTGGCAGGCCGTGCGCCTGAAGAAACTGCAGCTCAGGGAGGAGGAGGAGCGGAGCGCTGCCCAGGATAAACCCAAGAAGGTCACCATCGAGATCCCTTCCACCAGCCAGAGCAGAATCAAGAGCCGAAGCAAGTCCCGAATAGAGCCCTGAATTAAAAACAGCACGTCAGCAAACCGCAGATCACGGTCGCAATCTAAAGAGAATCACCAGAAGGTGAGTCAGCCACTCTGCACTCCTTCCCACCCCTCCACACCCTTTCCTATGCACGTGAAAAAAGCACTACAGATAGCTAAAATACTAAGGGCCACATTAATGAAATCCACGCGTGGGATTTCTTAAGCTTGTCAAAATCAACCGCACTCAACACCGACAAAAAAGGACATGGTCCACACACGCATGACACCCCTCCGACAAACAACACAAAGCAAACAGAAATTGATACGTCCCCTCCCGACCACACGCCACCGGTATCGACGCAGATCCTTCTGAAAAAGCTCAAGTGGGATGCTCCATATAATGAGCCCACCACCTTGTTTGCAGAATCAATGCAAAACCTTCGCGAAGAGCTCAAAGCAGATCAGAAGTGGAAGTGCGAAATGAAAAGCCAAACAGAAATTGAAGCAATTGTAAAATCGTTCTTCGAAGATCGGTCCACTCCTGTAGAGAGCTGTGATCCCCGACCGCCAACCTCTTGTGCCTCACCTTGTCCCATTCCACGACCCGCTGCTTTCTAACCCTCTTGGCAAACAAGATTGTGTCGACCGTGATGCACAAGAGAGTATGGTCGCTCATGAGCATGTCACGCTGATCTACCAGGTGATGGAAGTGATCATGCCCCAAATGCAGGCCCAACTGCAAGCCATTGTTGCACCGATCACTCAAGCTGTGCGCAATCTGTTAGCGCATTGGCACCGTAGTACAAAGCGTTGGAACCCCCATCCATCACCCAACCCACCGGTACAACACCACACAAGTAAAATGGCTGCTGACAATATGGCAAAACACTTACATCTATGGCAGTGGAGCTGCCGGAGGTTTGCGAATAAATGCGGTCTCCTCGCACAGTACATTGCTATGCAAAATAATGTGCCACACATTATACTTTAGCAAGAACCTGGACACAACTGCAAGCTATCTGGTGCGCAACATACCAGCACAGAAACACACATGCCACGTTTATCCGCAAAGAGATCGCTGCAGAGATCACACACATTACGTCAGTCCACAAGCATCAGACTCCTTGCCGTGAACACCAAAAATAAGATAAATTCTCCCGAAATTTACATCACTAACAGCTTCAATCATCCGCGAGAAGTCAGCCATTTAAGGGAGGCATTAAAATGCACCCATGTAGGTACTTTTGGCACCTAGTAGGGGGAGACTTCAACACCACACATACCGCTTGGGGGTACACAAAGAACACACCGCGGGGAAACCGCCTCCTAGAACACATAAACGACGCAAAATTAACAAAATGTACTAAACACCCGAAATTCACCAACCATACACAGCAACTCGGTTGAGAGGGACACCACAACCGACCTCACCCTGAGCAAAGGGCCATTGTCAGCTTCATGGTACAATACACATGATATGCTCATGAGCAACCATACTCTCTTGTGCATCATGGTCGACACGATTTTGTTTGACAAGAGGGTTAGAAAGCAGCGGGTCGTGGAATGGGATTAGGTGAGGCACGAGAGGTTGGCGGTCGGGGAGCACAGCTCTCTACAGGAGTGGACCGATATCACACAACCAAAACATAACGTATTCAGGAAGCTATCGATCAGTGTAAGAGGGTCAGTGAGGACATTTTCGAGATTCTCCGAGAGACCTACATGGTTCCTCCGGACAGTCTCAAGTACACAGACTACCAAGGGGTGGAGTCGGCTGATCTCCTCCTCATGAGAGACAATGACGTGGCAGAGGTCACTCGCACTTGTGGAAATGCCACTGAACAACGCATCCAAGCCAGATGAACTGACTGGGGCACAGCTCCATATCCTATTGGACGATGACTTGGAGTTCTTTCTCAGTCAACTTAACAAAGTGTTGAACATGGTTTTGCTCCTGAGAGAGTGGAAGGAAGCCATGGTTGGGTGATTCCACGAGAGATCAACACGGGTCCAAAAATTCATATTTTAGATTTCATTCAATATTTTATATTCTGTGCGCATATCACTCGGTAGTACGAAAGTGAACTTGCCTTCTTTGACAAATGGATACTTTAGGAGAAAAAAAATATCGGCATTGTTCAGATTGCAGGCGCAATTTTCATGCACCGGGCATTCTCGCGAATTCACAACAATGTGAAATACAAAATATTATGGCTACAAAGAATGCATTTTCTTGTGTAAAACGTATACGTAAAGAAGAGTCATCAAGTGTTGCTTGAGGCTTCTGTGCAAAACGGAAGTGTTTTAGAAAAAATTCTTAATTTGCTACACTTTTCAAATTTTGCTATTTTTACGAATTTTTATCTACTAAACTAATACCTGTAGCTTTTTGAAATTTGGTGGGCTATGAGACCTTAACCTGTTTAACAATTGTGCTGAATATTGTTGCTGTAGCATAAAATTTCCTATTTTACAGTTTGCCTCAAATGTGAAGTTTTGACGAAAATGAACACTATTTAAAAATCAAAATAAAAAAAACCCATCGTTAATTTTTCTCAAAATTTCGTAAACAGCTGTCCACAGACACTATAACAAGAACATTCAAAAACATCTTGCATTATTTTGTTTTTCATGACAATATATATGGTAGAAATGAGAGCTTCGCCGGGATGCAGCAAGGTGCTAAGAAATAGGGACATCGGGGTAAAAAGAACGTCCATTAGCCTCTGATGTGCATAAACTTGGCCATGATTGCGACACAAGGGTAATTTTACCCTTATGGTTAATACTTATGCATAAATTACCGTTTAGTACAATACTCATTTTCTTGAATGTGAGTAAAGATACGTCAACAGAGCAATCTTTACATGGCTGATTTTACTTAACAAGTGTGCATAGCTTGCAGCGCAGATAATTGCAGATTTAACGGTGAACTACCTGTGCATGTACACAAGTAACAAAATTTACGGCAGGTAAAAGTCTCTAAAAATGTCGTACTCGCCATGGCTCCGTAGGAAACGCCATTATACAGTATAACCTAAGGTGGGGGGGGGGGGATCGTGTTGGTTAGGGCTGATTTAGCTGGCAGATAGTGCCAGCGGTTGCTCTCTTCTACCGCCTCTTTAAAAAGGGGGTTGAATAGGTGGAAAGAGGCCCGACACTTCCTCAGAAACTTCTGTGTTTTCGTAAACATTACCTGTTCCGCGTACTCTTAAGGAAATTGTCTTCTGTGCTAAGCCTCAAGTAGAGCGTTTCTATTTTTATTGAAGTATTGGCAGGCACAGATGAACTGTTCCGCATTAACAAGGAGGGGGTGGGGGGTTCGCGCAACTAGTTCTTACTCGATGAAACAGCGTATAGCTTCTGCGTGGCGGATTCCTTAAACCACTCCTGGATGGTGAGGTGATATTCAAAGTGCTAAAACCACTCCTGGATGGTGAGGGGATATTCAAAAGTGCTCAGAAGTCTTTATATAAGGGGCGATTCATTGGCACTCTTAATTTAATCTGCTGCATCATTGCCTGCAAGTCCAACATGTGGTGGTATCCACTGAAACTTGAGAATGACATGCCTATTGCTGAGCTCCTTAGCTAACATCGATGACTGTCGGCCGAACTTGCTGCCATACAATGCACGGGATAATTCTTGGAGCACCGCTGGCAAATCCGAAAGGATAATAGCGTGCTGAGAACGCGTCCCCAGTTTACGAAGCGCTGCAGTAATGGCGGCTCATCCCACATTTTCAATAAGGCCAACTGATCCAGAGGGCCAGATCACGCAGATCTAATGAAGCGAATCTAATAAAGCTTGCTCTTAAGGAAGCTTTAGCTAGGGCCCAACTCCGATGCCGTCTATTCAAATACATGTAAAGCGCAGAAACGATTTTCTGAGATGACCACTGGGCCGATTTTACTTAAATTTGTTGCACATGAGAGAGAAAGGTAAATTCTAGTGACTGTCGGACGCGAAATGTCGATTTCTGGCCTGCATTATCTAACTAGAATTTTCAAGCATTGGTAAGTTTGAAAAAAATAGAAGCACGAAGTTTACAAATTCGTAGCTCTGCACCTACATAAAAGATATCGCAGACGTGTGAACGGCATCTATTAGAGCATTCAAAGCAGACAAAATTGATATGCCAATTTATTTCTTACGTGAATTTGTTACATTGTTTACAAGGATTTTGCACAAGTTCTACAAACAAAATAGCAGTCTATTTTAAAGCCATGTAGAATATAGCAATTTTGTACACTTTAGATTTACTATTCGGTGCACTTTGCAAGATTGTGATATCATGTTTCATTGCTGAGTTAGAGTTGTAAATTTGATAGTTTTGTTTTCTGAAGCTCTGCTATTTTGTCAATTTTATTAAACAGTTGACGACTTAAATTAAAAAATCGCAACCAACAGCCACTAGAGTTTCATTTTTCTTTTAACTGCAACAAACGTCATCAAATGTGGTGCAGTGGTTGCTGAGAAAAACGAATTCTCGTTTTACATGTATTTAGAACGGAGCACCCGAGCTAAGCTTCCTCTTAAGGCGGCGGCCACACCGCCAGCAACTTTCAATGTATTTCGCTTTACCACCTGTTTGCCACCGCCTCCCACGGACCCATCCCCATTCTACTACACTCTACCAACTCGTTCGAAAGAGACGATATTTAGAAGAGCATCATCTGAAATCACTAACAAAATATGGGCGCGAATGATGGCCCAGTAGCACAATTTACGTCAGAAAGTTAGGCATTCGAGAACTGCGTGCCTGCAATCACAATACTAGTTTACCAAAACTGCCCTTTTGTCACAATCATGGCCAAGTTTAGGCACGTCAGAGGCTAATGGACGTTCTTTTTACCCCGATTTTCCTATTTCTTAGCAGCTTGCTGCATCCCGGCAAAGCTCTCATTTCTACCACATATATTGTCATTGAAAACAAAATAATGCAAGATGTTTTTTAATGTTCTTGTTCCAGTGTCTGTGGACAGCTGTTTACGAAATTTTGAGAAAAATTAACGTTGGGTTTTTTTTTATTTTGATTTTTAAATAGTGTTCATTTTCGTCAAAGCTTCACATTTGAGGCAAACGGTAAAAATGGACATTTGCGCTACAGCAACAATATTCAGCAGAATCGTTAAACAGGTTAAGGTCTCATAGCCCACTAAATTTCAAAAGGCTACATGCATTAGTTTAGTAGATAAAAATTCGTAAATATAGCAAAATTTCAAAAGTGTAGCCAATTAAGAATTTTTTCTAAAACACTTCCATTTTGCACAGAAGCCTCAAACAACACTTGCTGACTCTTCTTTACGTATACGTTTTACACAAGAAAATGCATTCTTTGTAGCCGTAACATTTTGTATTTCACATTCTTGTGAATTTGCGAGAATGCCCGGTGCAAGAAAATGGCGCCTGCAACCTGAAGAATTCCGATATTTTTTTCTCCTAAAGTATCTATTTGTGAAAGAAGGCAAGTTCACTTTCGTACTACAGAGTGATATGCGCACAAAATATAAAATATTGAATGAAATCTAAAATATGAATTTTTGGACCTGTGTTGATCTCTCGTGGAATCACCCGGTTATCTTCATCCCAAAGCCAGGTAAATCAACCGACATTTGCCACCTCCACCCCATCTTGCTGACGTCCATTGAAGGCAAAGTGATGGAGCCCATAATTTTCCAACAGATTAATACCACATCTAGAAAGTATGCAATACCTGCTGCACACCTTGCTAAGATAGACACCAGCTGTCTATGCAAGACACGCTCCTCCAGATAAATGACGATATCACCAAACGTCCCAGCAACTCTCAACTTAAAGCAATCTTAGCCATAGATATGAAGAAAGCCTTCAACAACGTGGCCCACGAAACCATGCTTGCGGAGCTCTCTTCCACCAATCATGGTGCCAAGATGTACAACTACGTGTGGGACTACTTAAGGCATCATACATACACCCTCAAGATTGGCAATATGACATCTAACCCCTACCCACATTCACAAAGGGGCATCCTGCAAGGAGCAGTGCTCTCCTCAACACTGTTAAACTTGGCATTGTGTCGCATACACAGAGCTCTACTACCCATATATTACACACTACGCTGATAACATAACCATATGATCAACAAAGGCTCTCCAGTGCAAATACAGGACACCTTGCCACATGCACTTGGTGCAGCTCAAGCGGCAGCTGCGAGCATTGGCTTGGAGTGCGTCCTGGAGAAGTCCGAGCTGCTGCTTGTGCACACCACACAATGGAGACCCCCACCCATCACCCCGTACAACAAAGCACAATACATTCCACAAAGACATACAACTACTTTTAGGCCTGCACATGCGGCGAGGTGGAGGGGGTGTGGTGACTGCAGCACTTGCTAAAGCAGACAAGTACGTAGATGATAGAGAAGGCAGGTAACCATAACATCATAGAAGAGCTTATCACATAAATGCAGGCAGGAAATTAGACTCAGTAGTACCACATCGGGCAGAAGAATCATGCAGATGCTGGGTTTCGAACCCAATGACACCGACTGCCCGCTACTGGGGCAAAAATTCCCCAGAACTGCTCACAATAGCCCCCATAAAAACGCACGTGGACCCCCCAATGAAACAAAGAATGCAGAGAACAACGCATCACATACTACAGCGAGTACATTCAACGAACCAACACCCACACATGCCTGTACACCGATGCTGCCATCAAAAGCCGCGCAGCAGCCATAGCCGCTACCGATCACTGCCTTATGATGACTCGCATGCAAACCATCAAGACGGAGCCACAGTGAACTGAGCTTGCCGCCATCGTTAAGACGATTGAAGTCCCCCCAATCACCGCGAGGAAATGTATCATATTTACAGATTCGACGAAAACCTGCCAGATACTTCAGAGCAGACAACTTCCCAACGATTACTGTGAGGCAATTCACAAACACCTGCACCTGCCAACTGGAGTGATCTGGATACCGGGGCTCGTGGGAATGGAGTGCAATGAAAGGGCTAATTAACCTGCTCGCCCGAGAAGCACCGTGCTGGGCCTCTTCCGTTGGGCCCCTGCTCAGGTCAATCCTCTCAAAAGGCTCCCGCAATTCTCACATTAGCACCAAACAGAGAAGACAGAAGACAATTTCCAACGCTCGGCCCACATCTCAGCAGACTACAGGGCACACTAATTCGCCAAGCAGAAACATCCTACATACGCAAACTAGACGGCACCTTGTATAGGGATAAGCAAAAGAGCCTCTGCCACAGTGCGGGGTCTGTGGTGGTCACCCAAACGCTCCACGCGTACTATGGCACTGCAGGCCTCCATTCCCAACTCTTCCCATTGGCTCCAACCTCACCCTACCCCCTACAGTCACCACCCAAGATGACCAAGCGATCTTGGCTGACTATACATCGACTTTGCATCGGTGCAGGCGACCACCGGGCTGATGGACTGAGGGGTCCAGTTCATCGCACAATTTTTTTTCTCTAACTAATGCTTACTACTACTACTACTACTACTACTACTACTACTACTACTACTGCTACTGCTGCTGCTGCTGCTGCTGCCGCTGCCGCTGCCGCTGCCGCTGCTGCTGCTGCTGCTGCTGCTGCTGCTGCTGCTGCTGCTGCTGCTGCTGCTGCTGCTGCTGCTGCTGCTGCTGCTGCTGCTGCTGCTGCTGCTGCTGCTGCTGCTGCTGCTGCTGCTGCTGCTGCTGCTGCTGCTGCTGCTGCTGCTGCTGCTGCTGCTGCTGCTGCTGCTGCTGCTGCTGCTGCTGCTGCTGCTGCTGCTGCTGCTGCTGCTGCTGCTGCTGCTGCTGCTGCTGCTGCTGCTGCTGCTGCTGCTGCTGCTGCTGCTGCTGCTGCTGCTGCTGCTGCTGCTGCTGCTGCTGCTGCTGCTGCTGCTGCTGCTGCTGCTGCTGCTGCTGCTGCTGCTGCTGCTGCTGCTGCTGCTGCTGCTGCTGCTGCTGCTGCTGCTGCTGCTGCTGCTGCTGCTGCTGCTGCTGCTGCTGCTGCTGCTGCTGCTGCTGCTGCTGCTGCTGCTGCTGCTGCTGCTGCTGCTGCTGCTGCTGCTGCTGCTGCTGCTGCTGCTGCTGCTGCTGCTGCTGCTGCTGCTGCTGCTGCTGCTGCTGCTGCTGCTGCTGCTGCTGCTGCTGCTGCTGCTGCTGCTGCTGCTGCTGCTGCTGCTGCTGCTGCTGCTGCTGCTGCTGCTGCTTGCTGCTGCTGCTGCTGCTGCTGCTGCTGCTGCTGCTGCTGCTGCTGCTGCTGCTGCTGCTGCTGCTGCTGCTGCTGCTGCTGCTGCTGCTGCTGCTGCTGCTGCTGCTGCTGCTGCTGCTGCTGCTGCTGCTGCTGCTGCTGCTGCTGCTGCTAGACGTCACGGCGAGCTGGTGCTAGAATATGATCTCTGGCTAGTTAGCTGTCTCCGTGCGCTATCCTGGAGACTGCAAATTTAGCCTTGTCGGTGCCGTTCATGCCTGCGCAGGGAGCGCGGCGAGCTATTGGAGCGTCCACCGTCCCACGTAGTCCTCGCCGTTGGCGCAACAGCAGCTGCGCGCGGCCGAGGGCGGTTTCGCTCGTACAAAGGCTCGACAGTGACATGTATGCGCACATGTACATGTCTTTACTTTTTACTTTAAACCATCCCCGTCCCTCCACGAGCTCCGTCCCTCCCGGCATTTCACGTGGAGGCAGAATTCTTCACTCTTCTTGCATTTCCGCTCCTAGAACGTTCACCCTCACTGAGCCAACCGATGCCCTAATACCGCGTTCACACCCTTTAGATCTTAGCTCTCGATCGCGGTCGTCAGTGCTCCTTCTGATCGAGGTATTACTTCCATTGGGCGCCCGTATAAGTTAAAGGAATTAAGTGATGCGATATAACATGAACACTTAAGTCCTAGTGACTGTTTCGTCAGCTATGGGCAAATTGACAGATTATTGTCGTCGTGTAGAAATATTGGATCGGACGAAGACGCCCTCGGATTTTCCACAAGCAACGAAATATTCTCACGCGCTTAAAAAAAGTTAGGTAGTTTCAGTTTCGGTTGGATGGATGGATGGATGGATTGATGGATGGATGGATGGATGGATGGATGAGGCTGAACCCTTTAAACCGGGCGGTGGCATACGCCACCTAGCCATGACTATTAACATATTTTGTACTTTGTGGTGGGTGAAATTTCACCCCTGCCTTGATTTTATCCACCAATCAGATAACCTCTGTTTGTTTATTTCTACCCGCTTAAAGTCTATTTTGCCTTCACTGTCCCTAAACCCCAATGCTTTGAAAAAATCAGCCCCGTTGCCTTGCACTGTAGGGTTAAGCCCTTTACAGAAAAGTATGAGGTGTTCAGCCGTTTCCTCTTCTTCTCCGCACGCACAGCACAACGTGTCTATACCTTGGTACTTGACTCGGTACATCTTAGTCCGCAATACACCCGTCCTGGCTTCAAACAACAAAGAGCTTCCCCTAAAATTATCGTAGATATTTTCTTTGGCAATTTCTTGCTTGAAAGTTCGGTATGTTCCCAGTGCTGATTTCGTCTGCATCCCTGTTTTCCACAGACCCCTCTCTGTTTCCTTAACCTTTTTCTTAACCGCTGTTTCCTGGTTTGCACCCCTACTGCAGTCCAAATATTTGATTGACAGTTTTCTGGTCAGCTTCCTCCATTTTGTATCAACATTCCTCATGTACAAATAACTGAAAACTCTCCTTGCCCACCGCTTTTCTGCCATTTCTCTCAATCGCTCCTCAAATTCTATCTTGCTGCTGGCTTCCCTGCCCTCGAATGACGTCCATCCCATGTTACCCTGTACCCCCTGATTTGGTGTATTTCCGTGTGCTCCCAGAGCCAGTCTACCTACCCCTCGCTGCTTAACTTCCAACCTTGCTCGAACCTCTGATCTCATGCACAGGACCACATTGCCGAAAGTCAAACTAGGGACCATCACCCCTTTCCAAATCCCTCTCACCACTTCGTACCTATTGTAATTCCACAGTGCCCTATTTTTCATCACAGCTGCATTTCTGCTACCTTTAGCCGTCACATATTTTTCATGTTCCGTTAGGTACTCAGCCCCATTGTTTATCCACACTCCAAGATATTTGTACTTATCCACCACCTCCAGCGTAACCTCCTGTATCCTATGCTCTCTGCCCTCATTATCATTAAAAGTCATGACTGTCGATTTTTCTTTACTAAACTTCAAACCTAAGCTATCTCCCTCTTTACCACAGATGTCCATTAATCTCTGCAAGTCTTCCTTGCTGTCAGCCATAAGTACAATGTCATCCGCATACATCAGTCCTGGTAATGACTGTTTAATCCATTCTCCTTGCTTGAAATAGGAAAGGTTGAAGCCAAGTCCGCTCCTCTCTAATTTTTTCTCTAATCCTTGTAAATACAGCATGAACAACAGAGGTGACAGAGGGCACCCCTGCCTAAGCCCCTGCTGTATCTCTATAGGCCCAGATACCTTGTTTTCCCATTTTATAAGCACCTTGTTACTTTTATAGATATCTTTTAAAAGATTTCTTACTCCATCTTCCACCTCTAGAGTGCCCAGTATCTCCCACAAATCCTTTTGGATTACACTGTCATAGGCTCCCTTGATATCCAGAAAGGCAAGCCATAGGGGCCTGTGTTCCTTTTCTGCTATTTCAATACATTGTGTCAATGAGAACAGATTATCTTCTAACCTTCTTTGTTTTCGGAACCCATTTTGTAGTTCCCCCAGCACCTCCTCGCTCTCCACCCATGCCTGCAGTCTGTCCTTTATAATCTGCATCACCACCCTGTAAACCACTGACGTCACTGTTATGGGACGGTAGTTGTTTATGTCGGCTTTGTCCCCCTTTCCCTTATATATCATGCTCATCCTGCTCAGTCTCCACCCGTCGGGGGCTTTACCGTCCATTATCATTTTGCTCACTGCCTCTCTTAATGCTTTCTTAGATTTTGGGCCCAATGTCTTTATCAACATAATTGGGATGCCATCAGGACCTGTCGACGTGCTACTAGGAACCCTCTTCTCTGCCCTTTCCCACTCGCTTTGTGCCAGTGGAGCCACTGCACTGACTAGTCCATCCTCACCTGATTGAGCACATGCTATGTTTCGTTCTTTAAATTTTTCTGCCATCATTGTTCTTATATGTTTCATTGCCTCATCTCCCTCTAGTCGAACACCTTGAGCTGTAACTATAAACCTCTGCTCTAGGCTAGTCTTATTACTCAAGGAGTTGAGATGTTTCCAAAATTTCTTCGCTGCTTTTCTATCCTTTTTGTTTACTTCTGACAACCATTGGCTCCCCTTTATTCTGATCTTCTCATTGATCAAATTGGATGCTTCCCTTCTACAGTTTAAGAAGTTATTCCATTTTCTGCCTACATCAGCTTCTGGTTCACCCCTCTGCTTTGAATATCTGTGTTCCCTGGATGCTTCCTGACGTTTCTCTATGGCCTTCTTAACCTCCTCATCCCACCAGCTCTTGGGTTTACGTCTTCTGTTCCCTTTTGTCCTGACTCGTACCTTAGTAAGCTCTAGCTCAAATAGTCCTGTTAAATTTGCATATGTCCATTCTGTTTTTGTCCATTCTGTCCATATGTCCATTCTGTTTCTAAAGCGTGAAGCGCCACAAGGTGGTGCCACCTACTTCCTGAAACAAGTGTCATGGCGGCTTCCTGTTTAGCTTTTTGAAGTTGAAACAGCTCAAGTACCAAGCTTTCTTGCGCTATTTTGCATGATATTGTGTTCTTGAATGTACGTCTTCGTTACACGTACACTGAGTACCATCTAGAAAATCAAGCATCGATATTTAATTTGCGGCGCTTTGTGTACCCGTCATACCTGAAGGCAAGCAAATCGCCACTGCGTCCTGCACGAACATGTGGCCTGCCTATATCGAGGTGAATATGTATTTCTTTTAACTTTACATGCTTTATTGGTATAAAGCTGTATACAGCCACCGTTTTTCTTGATTCTGGGCTTGATGAAAAGTGAAATTGAGACCGCTCTTAGGTATCGCAACCACGACCCGCTTCGTTATTTGCTGCAGTTTTGACGATGTCGGAACATGTCGCATTTGTTGCTCCGCATTGTTGAATTACACAACACTTAGCATATTGCATTTGCCTGGTTCGCTAAGAAAAAATATTACTACGCCATTGGAGAAGCCCGCGTTGGCGTGCACTGGTTCCGCTGTCCGTTAGCAACACATGTTTCGGAGGAACGTCGCAGATGACAGCGCCAAGTGTTTTATTGAATGACGCGGAGCAGAGAAGCGCCATCTCGCTGCGAAATTTTACTAAAAACAGAACGGCGGTACGCGTAAAATAGAACAGGTGCACGGGTTGCGGGCAATGGCGATGTTGTAATTTTAGTGCATGTGTGCGGGGACTTGGTAACGTTCGTGCAGTTCCTATTGGTTTTGCATTCTGCAGCTACTACTCGCAAGATATTGTTGCTGCAATCTGTCCCGCTGTTATACGTCCCAGTCATGTGTTTGGCTGCCTGTTGCAGTCAAGAAAAAGTCATCTCTCAGGCTGAAAAAAATATTTGCGGATATTCACCTCTTATAAGATCAATCGCTACACAGTTTCAGAAAGCTGGCACTGACCTTCGTAACATTTCAACAGAGAGATGCAAGGTACTAGCCGACACATTGTTAACAGGGCTTCGAGATATCACTGTGTTGAGCTCTATGGCTCTTTGTATAACTGCAGTAATCCCCAGAACAGATTTCTTTTTTTTTCCTATTTAGTGTTCTTATGGTGATCCATCCCTGCTGGTGCATGCACGTAGACTTTTGATATTACAATCAAGCCATCCTACTAAAATAAGCATTTTGCATACCTAGTTGCTCATTATATTTTTTCTAGTGCTATAAAAATAATAGTCGCACTGCCACATTTACTGTGAACACGGTAATGCTCAAAACAAATGTGCATTCATAGCGTATCAAGGCAAGTGTAAAAAAAGAAGCATATCCAGATTATTGTTCTAAAACTAAAACGGGCTTGAAATGTCAGTCTCAGGAGAAAAGAAAGCTGCCGTTTTAAGACATTTAGAATATCTACCGGACTCCTAACTTTAATGTGGAAAAGAAGCTGTATTGTCGCGCTCTTCTTTCTTCTTCTTTCTGGGGTTTTACGTGCCAAAACCAGTTCTGATTATGAGGTACGCCGTAGTGGAGGGCTCCGGATTAATTTTGACCACCTGGGGTTCTTTAACGTGCACTACAACGCAAGCACACGGGCGTTTTTGCATTTCGCCCCCATCGAAATGCGGCCGCCGCGGCCGGGATTCGATCCCGCGATCTCGTGCTCAGCAGCGCAACGCCTTAGCTGACTGAGCCACCCCGGCGGGTTGTATTGTCGCACTCACCACATGTTGCAGTTATAACGGAAACCTGGCTTCATAGCGAAACCCTGCCTGCCCACAAAATAATTCGTAGAGATAGAACTATGGCGGTGGGGATGCTGTTATTGTAAAGTTGTCCGTGGAGGCCATTCTGTTATCAGTCAAGCGACACCGAAAGTCTGTTCGTAAAAACTGAATATTTATGGCCATGTTTTTGTTTTATGTGCGATGTACAGGTCCCCGATTATTTATTAGGGACAAGTGACCAGATTGCCCAATGCAATAGAAATAAGCTATTAGTAGTTGGCGATTTTAACTTGCCAGGCATTGACAGGGATTGTGTTATGTCAGGTGCCGGTTCTGTTCTCGACGCAAATGTGCTTTTTGATATGATGCTCGACCACAAACTTGCACAAGTAGTACGTGAACCTACCAGACTTGGAAACGGTCTTGTTTCACTCCTTGGCCTTGTCTTTCTTGAACGCTCCTTTTCCGATTATTCTGTATCTATGGGACCTGGGTTGTCTGAACATGAACTTATTGTTGCATCGTTCGCGCTGAATGGTACTCACGCGCATGACACACATGCGCCTATGATTGTGAAAAATTTTGCGCAGGCTGCTATGTGTGTATAACAGATCATCTTGATTCTTGTCTTTCTGAATTTTGTTAGAATGACATTCTGCAGCTTTGGGAAAAGTTTAAAGTCCTGTGTTTATTCTGCATTGATCAATTTATACCTAACAAACGTAAAAAGCCAGTTAACATAACTATGGATGAATAGGTGCACTATTCAATTAAAATGTAAGGCCAAATGCCTTAGAAAGAAAGGCCCAGCTACCGATAATTGAACCAATGTTTGTGTTGCCCTTTCTGTAGCCATTACAGAAGCAAAAAATTTTTATTTCAGTAGCACTTTGCCAAATTTTATTAAGGAAGATCCCCAGAAGTTCTGGAACTTTATCAAGGAACAGAATCAATCTATAACGAACATTATCCACGATAGCATTCCAATAACTGATCCCAATGCTGTTGCTAACCTTTTAAATGACCACTTCCACAGTGTCTTCTCCCCGCCCACTGAACCCTCTTTCCAAACTTTACTGTCCTGCTCTTCTGACGTTAATATTTCTCATCAAGGTGTACTTAATATGCTACTCTGATTAAAAGTGAAATCATCTGTTGGTCCAGATTGCATTCCCAACACCTTCCTTCGGCGTTATGCGGAACCTTTAATTAAATGTCTTGTAGTAATCTTTCAGGCCTCTCTACATTCCTCGGTACTTCCATTTGATTGGAAAGTAGCACGTGTTGTCCCTATATTAAGAAAAGGTGACCCAAGTTCAGTCTTGAATTACCATCCGATTTCCATGTTGTCATCTTCTTGTAAATTAATTGAGCACATTGTTGCTGACTACATTAATGATTTCTTAAACGAGCATAACATTTTATCTCCTTTCCAAAATGGCTTCAGGAAGGCACTCTCGACAGTCACCCAATTAAGCACAGTCAATCACTCGTTTGCTTCTGTCCTAGACAAGGCTGGCCAAGTAGATGTGATATTTTTGGATTTTCAAAACGCTTTTGATGTAGTTCCTCATGACAAATTAATTTGGAAATTAGAATTCCTTGGTCTTCCTGGCTTTATCCTGTCCTGGGTTTCTGCTTACTTAACGCATCGAAATCAGTACGTAGTGGTTGATGGGCAGCAGTCCAATTCTCTTTCAGTAACCTCTGGCGTGCCTCAAGGCAGCGTGCTTGGCCCACTACTATTTCTTATTTATTGTAACGACATAGTTGACGTAATAGAGGCCCCTGTAAATATTCGTCTGTTCACAGACTATACCATTTTAACAATATTAATACAGTTAATGATCAACTATATCTTCATTTAGCCTTAAACATCATTCTTGAGTGGAGCAACAAGTGGGGAATGAAACTTAACTCTGATAAATATGTGCTTCTACGTATAACAAAAAAAACTGTCCCTGAAGTTTTCTTATTCTATTGGCCAAGACCCCTTGGCCGAAGTGAGCGAGTACAAATATCTTGGAATTACAATTACTAACAACCTAAATTGGAATAGCCACATTGCTGCTACCGCCTCATCTGCTTTTAGAAAGCTACGTCTACTTCGCCATAAGCTTAAACATGCATCCCATGAAGTGAAATCATTAGCCTATGCCCCTTTTATTCAACCCAAATTATAATACTTGTGCATTATTTGGGATCTGTTTAACAAAATCAACATTAACGCCCTTGAAACGATACAGGGAAGAGCCATACGTTTTTTTTTATATGGCCAAGAAGAGTCTATAACTGAAGCGCACTAATCGTTTTCACACCCTTCAAACAAGGTGAAAAATAATACGCCTGAAGTTCCTTTACTCCTTCATAAACCGTAAATTCTCTTCAAATCTTAGTCCATACATAACTCTTCTGCATCCAGGAAAACCAGTCATTCCCACCCCCTCGCTCCCTCCCCTTACATTGCCAGGAGAAACCTCTTAAAATTTTTTTTCCTCGAATTATAGAAAAATGGAACCTCGTCTCTTTCCAACATCTCAACTCCTCTGAATCAATGAAAACTCATATTATTAGTATTTCCTAAGTATCATTGTTATGTTGTGCTATTTTATTTCCTTTCCTAAGTTTTATATTTTGCAATTCTGCCTTTTGTACGCATATTTTTTATATGTTAACTTGCCCCTCCTGCTTGGGCCACACGGCCTGTAGTATGATGTAAATAAAATAAGTCCTTGATTTTCAAGTGTCAAGATGTCAGTGTTGTGTGCAGTGAATTTGTGTTTGGTCAACATTGTTTAATTCATTGAATCTCTATATCTGGCCTTGTTTCTAACCAGGCTTTTAACCAAACCAAAGATAAACCGTTATTTTCAGCTGAACCGAACCAAAATGTCAGAGGAACTGTTCCCAACTGGTTTGACCAACAGGGTCGGCCCAGGGTCATCGTTGCAAAAATTATATGACTGTGCATGGTGCTAACCTTAAAGCAGAACGTGCCTCTTGCATCAATCTGGGGCAGTGCATGGAGTGCTGCCCTGGAAACAGTTATGTGGTTTGCCACAGTGATCTCATAGGCCCACTAAATCCTCAGCTTTCAGTTAGCCGAGTTCACACCATTTGATGGCGACTGTATGCTGCTTTAGTTGATGTACGGTTTCATTGCGGTTGAGTGTGCAGTCTTGTTGACTTCATTTGATTACGTGAAGCAATGCAAGTACCGTACTGTGTGTTCCAGGGACTACTTAGTCATAGCCTCCTCGATAAACTCTGTGCCTGTCAAGACGCCGAGACAACAACAGGGAGGCGCCGTCGGCAGAGTTGCAAACTGCCGCCGCTCATTTCGTTGAGGGCGCCACCGACGTAGAGTGCCGCCGCGTCTCCCGTCTGCGCGGCGGGCGCGACGCCGACTGTTTTAATTGCTGCGATGGTGCCACAACGATCCACTGGGTGACCAGAGCCTTGTTTATAGCGCTGTAGAGCACCGTAGTAGTGTCTCGAATACAGTCTGTGAAAGTGCGAGCGCGGTTGCAGCAACTGTAACGTCAATGCGGATCACGCGTCGCACGTAGCAAAAAAAAAAAAAAACGAAGAAAACGAGAAAAAAAAAACGCGAATTTGTTCAGTGTAGTTAATACGCCCTTAGCTACCGTAGTAAAGTGCAGAAAGTACGCAAGCCGCCAAGCGTTATTACAGTTCTATCTTGTCAAAAACTTCTTGCGACGCTGCTCTATAGTGAGCCGTCCTTCTTATATTCTTCTTCTTCTTTCATTCTTATAGTGAGCCGTCCTTCGGGCCTCGGCGCACGTAAAGTCTCTAGATTTTAAAGCAAAAAAATATCCGGGGACTTTAGGCGCACTTAGTAGCATATTATTCTTACGACTTTCAGACAAGTTTTCCCCAAGTTCTTTTGCATCAGATGAGCGTTGTGGCCGACGTGAATATTCATACCCAGAAACCTTTGCACTTTCTACCACGTCCGTGTGCCTTGGCGACCAGGAAAAATAGAAACAAGTATTTAAGGACCTAGAAAAAGCACCGCATGCCTTGAATAAGCAAGATGCGAGCAAATATTTTATTGCAAACGCTTTGTTGAACGATGCATGCAGCTCAGACATACAAAATACCGAGATGCATACAGTCCAGACATACAAAATCCCGAGGGCGCTTCTGTCACTATATGCTTTGTCATTATATGCGTTGCTCGAAGTTACATGTATCCACGTGAAGACGTTCATGGTGCTTCACCCGCACATGATGTCTGTGAACCGGCGTGGCCTCTTCGATTTTTTTTTTCTTTTTGACGTGATCGCACGTCAAAAGCATTTAACAATCACGGTCGCTCAGCATTAAGCTCAGGTCCACGATCACCCAAGAAAGTTTAAAATTTGTGGACCGTATCAACGCTGCTAGGTTTGACCGTAATGCACAAAAAACTCGACAAAAACAATGCATCCGACTTGCGATACCAGCGGAGGTAGCGGAGAGACGGAGACGCGGGCACACGACAGGAGTCATGAGCTGGATGGATGGATGGATGGATGGATGGATGGATGGATGAGGCTGAACCCTTTAAATCAGGCGGTGGCTTACGCCACCTAGCCATGACTATTAACATAATTTGTACTTTGTGGTGGGTGAAATTTCACCCCTGCCTTGATTTTATCCACCAATCAGATAACCTCTGTTTGGTTATTTCTGCCCGCTTAAAGTCTATTTTGCCTTCACTGTCCCTAAACCCCAATGCTTTGAAAAAATCAGCCCCGTTGCCTTGCACTGTAGGGTTAAGCCCCTTAAAAGGTATGAGGTGTTCAGCCGTTTCCCCTTCTCCACACGCACAGCACAACGTGTCTATACCTTGGTACTTGACTCGGTACATCTTAGTCCGCAATACTCCCGTCCTGGCTTCAAACAACAAAGAGCTTCCCCTAGAATTATCGTAGATATTTTCTTTGGCAATTTCTTGCTTGAAAGTTCGGTATGTGCCCAGTGCTTATTTCGTCTGCATCCCTGTTTTCCACAGACCCCTCTCTGTTTCCTTAACCTTTTTCTTAACCGCTGTTTCCTGGTTTGCACCCCTCCTGCAGTCCAAATATTTGATTGACAGTTTTCTGGTCAGCTTCCTCCATTTTGTATCAACATTCCTCATGTACAAATAACTGAAAACTCTCCTTGCCCACCGCTTTTCTGCCATTTCTCTCAATCGCTCCTCAAATTCTATCTTGCTGCTGGCTTCCCTGCCCTCGAATGACGTCCACCCCATGTCACCCTGTACCCCCTGATTTGGTGTATTTCCGTGTGCTCCCAGAGCCAGTCTACCTACCCCTCGCTGCTTAACTTCCAACCTTGCTCGAACCTCTGATCTCATGCACAGGACCGCATTGCCGAAAGTCAAACTAGGGACCATCACCCCTTTCCAAATCCCTCTCACCACTTCGTACCTATTGTAATTCCACAGTGCCCTATTTTTCATCACAGCTGCATTTCTGCGACCTTTAGCCGTCACATATTTTTCATGTTCCGTTAGGTACTCAGCCCCATTGTTTATCCACACTCCAAGATATTTGTACTTATCCACCACCTCCAGCGTAACCTCCTGTATCCTATGCTCTCTGCCCTCATTATCATTAAAAGTCATGACTGCCGATTTTTCTTTACTAAACTTCAAACCTAAGCTATCTCCCTCTTTACCACAGATGTCCATTAATCTCTGCAAGTCTTCCTTGCTGTCAGCCATAAGTACAATGTCATCCGCATACATCAGTCCTGGTAATGACTGTTTAATCCATTCTCCTTGCTTGAAATAGGAAAGGTTGAAGCCAAGTCCGCTCCTCTCTAATTTTTTCTCTAATCCTTATAAATACAGCATGAACAACAGAGGTGACAGAGGGCACCCCTGCCTAAGCCCCTGCTGTATCTCTATAGGCCCAGATACCTTGTTTTCCCATTTTATAAGCACCCTGTTACTTTTATAGATATCTTTTAAAAGATTTCTTACTCCATCTTCCACCTCTAGAGTGCCCAGTATGTCCCACAAATCCTTTTGGATTACACTGTCATATATATAGATAGCTCGGGTACCCTAACACTTCTATCAACCAAATAAGAATAAACAAAAATTGAACTTATTCACTGCTCCTGCTGCGCTGAGCTCCACTCGGCCACGACCGTCCTGTTCGGCTTCACTCGAGAGAGCTAGTCTACGTCGGTGGCGCCATCTCTCGGTAGAAACGACCAATTGGGAGAGGGAAAAGCGACGGCCTATGGAGCGCCGCTTGAAAGGCACAGAGTTATCGAGGAGGCTATGGTCTGGCTCCCAGCCTTTTGCACAGGATGGCATTCACTACAGTGGTGCCACGGGCGGGAGCGTAAGTAGTAGGATAGGGCGCCAAGCTACGGCTTTTTTGGGGGGACCCAGAGCCCTAAGACCACCAGTGTAGACGAAGACGGACCCAGAGAGGCTCCAAGATTCAAGAAACGTAGAATCGGTAGAAGAAATAGACGTAAGCACCAGGGGCAAGGCCATTCTGACATAGGTTACATTAACATGCAAGGTGGCAGGAATAGGCTGAAGTGGGAGGAGATAGACGAGCAACTAAGGCAAGAAAAGCTGATGGTATACGGGTTTGTGGAGACACATCTTAGGGACATCGAGCAACCTCCCTGTAATCCTGACTATGCATGAGAATATTGCAATAGAACAGAGGGCAGCAGAAAAGGGGGTGGAATTGGTGCATTCATTCATAAAAGTATGAACTGGCAAAGGGTCAAACAGGAATGCAAGGAGCATTTATGGCTAAAAGGGAAAGTTGCAGGAGAGCAGACACTCCTTGGCTTTGTATACCTGTGGACAGGAGCAAATGCCAAAGAGGAAAACAAAAAAATGCTGGAATGCATATCAAGTGACATTAATGAGCTAGGAGAAGGGTGCGAGATTATTATACTAGGAGATATGAACGCACACATAGAAGACATGGACGGGTACACAGACTCAACAGGCAACATGATGCTGGATATGTGTGAAATGCATGACTTAGTTGTATGCAACAGTACTGAGAAGTGTGAAGGGCACATAACATATGAGGTAGGCAGCCTGCAGTCGACGATAGATTATGCACTAATGTCACATAGGATGCACGATAGGCTAAATGTAATGAGTATAGATGAATATGGCTCCAGAAGTCTAGGTAGTGATCACAAACGTATTAAGGTGAGTTTTAGAAGGGAAATGAAAGTAGGTAGGAGGCAAGATGAACAACCAGGTGGGATATTTTACTCGGAAAAGCAGCTTGAAATAGCAACCCAGCAAATTGAGGAAGTAATTTCAGAGGATACAAAAACAGAATGGACATATGCAAATTTAACAGGACTATTTGAGCTAGAGCTTACTAAGGTACGAGTCAGGACAAAAGGGAACAGAAGACGTAAACCCAAGAGCTGGTGGGATGAGGAGGTTAAGAAGGCCATAGAGAAACGCCAGGAAGCATCCAGGGAACACAGATATTCAAAGCAGAGGGGTGAACCAGAAGCTGATGTAGGCAGAAAATGGAACAACTTCTTAAACTGTAGAAGGGAAGCATCCAATTTGATCAATGAGAAGATCAGAAGAAAGGGGAGCCAATGGTTGTCAGAAGTAAACAAAAAGGATAGAAAAGCAGCGAAGAAATTTTGGAAACATCTCAACTCCTTGAGTAATAAGACTAGCCTAGAGCAGAGGTTTATAGTTACAGCTCAAGGTGTTCGACTAGAGGGAGATGAGGCAATGGAACATATAAGAAAAATGATGACAGAAAAATTTAAAGAACGAAACATAGCATGTGCTCAATCAGGTGAGGATGGACTAGTCAGTGCAGTGGCTCCACTGACACAAAGCGAGTGGGAAAGGGCAGAGAAGAGGGTTCCTAGTAGCACGTCGACAGTTCCTGATGGCATCCCAATTATGTTGATAAAGACATTGGGCCCAAAATCTAAGAAAGCATTAAGAGAGGCAGTGAGCAAAATGATAATGGACGGTAAAGCCCCTGACGGGTGGAGACTGAGCAGGATGAGCATGATATATAAGGGAAAGGGGGACAAAGCCGACATAAACAACTACCGTCCCATAACAGTGACGTCAGTGGTTTACAGGGTGGTGATGCAGATTATAAAGGACAGACTGCAGGCATGGGTGGAGAGCGAGGAGGTGCTGGGGGAACTACAAAATGGGTTCCGAAAACAAAGAAGGTTAGAAGATAATCTGTTCTCATTGAAACAGTGTATTGAAATAGCAGAAAAGAAACACAGGCCCCTATGGCTTGCCTTTCTGGATATCAAGGGAGCCTATGACAGTGTAATCCAAAAGGATTTGTGGGACATACTGGGCACTCTAGAGGTGGAAGATGGAGTAAGAAATCTTTTAAAAGATATCTATAAAAGTAACAGGGTGCTTATAAAATGGGAAAACAAGGTATCTGGGCCTATAGAGATACAGCAGGGGCTTAGGCAGGGGTGCCCTCTGTCACCTCTGTTGTTCATGCTGTATTTATAAGGATTAGAGAAAAAATTAGAGAGGAGCGGACTTGGCTTCAACCTTTCCTATTTCAAGCAGGGAGAATGGATTAAACAGTCATTACCAGGACTGATGTATGCAGATGACATTGTACTTATGGCTGACAGCAAGGAAGACTTGCAGAGAATAATGGACATCTGTGGTAAAGAGGGAGATAGCTTAGGTTTGAAGTTTAGTAAAGAAAAATCGGCAGTCATGACTTTTAATGATAATCAGGGCAGCGAGCATAGGATACAGGAGGTTACGCTGGAGGTGGTGGATAAGTACAAATATCTTGTAGTGTGGATAAACAATGGGGCTGAGTACCTAACGGAACATGAAAAATATGTGACGGCTAAAGGTCGCAGAAATGCAGCTGTGATGAAAAATAGGGCACTGTGGAATTTCAATAGGTACGAAGTGGTGAGAGGGGTTTGGAAAGGGGTGATGGTCCCTAGTTTGACTTTCGGCAATGCGGTCCTGTGCATGAGATCAGAGGTTCGAGCAAGGTTGGAAGTTAAGCAGCGAGGGGTAGGTAGACTGGCTCTGGGAGCACACGGAAATACACCAAATCAGGGGGTACAGGGTGACATGGGGTGGACGTCATTCGAGGGCAGGGAAGCCAGCAGCAAGATAGAATTTGAGGAGCGATTAAGAGAAATGGCAGAAAAGCGGTGGGCAAGGAGAGTTTTCAGTTATTTGTACATGAGGAATGTTGATACAAAATGGAGGAAGCTGACCAGAAAACTGTCAATCAAATATTTAGACTGCAGGAGGGGTGCAAACCAGGAAACAGCGGTTAAGAAGAAGGTTAAGGAAACAGAGAGGGGTCTGTGGAAAACAGGGATGCAGACGAAATCAGCACTGGGCACATACCGAACTTTCAAGCAATAAATTGCCAAAGAAAATATCTACGATAATTCTAGGGGAAGCTCTTTGTTGTTTGAAGCCAGGACGGGAGTATTGCGGACTAAGATGTACCGAGTCAAGTACCAAGGTATAGACACGTTGTGCTGTGCGTGTGGAGAAGAGGAAACGGCTGAACACCTCATACTTTTCTGTAAGGGGCTTAACCCTACAGTGCAAGGCAACGGGGCTGATTTTTTCAAAGCATTGGGGTTTAGGGACAGTGAAGGCAAAATAGACTTTAAGCGGGTAGAAATAACCAAACAGAGGTTATCTGATTGGTGGATAAAATCAAGGCAGGGGTGAAATTTCACCCACCACAAAGTACAAATTATGTTAATAGTCATGGCTAGGTGGCGTATGCCACCGCCCGATTTAAAGGGTTCAGCCTCATCCATCCATCCATCCATCCATCCATCCAGCTCATGACTCCTGCCGTGTGCCCGCGTCTCCGTCTCTCCGTTACCTCCGCTGGTATCGCAAGTCGGATGCATTGTTTTTGTCGAGTTTTCTCGTGCATTACGGTCAAACCTAGCAGCGTTGATACGGTCCACAAATTTTAAACTTTCTTGGGTGATCGTGGACCTGAGCTTAATGCTGAGCGACCGTGATTGTTAGATGCTTTTGACGTGCGATCACGTCAAAAAGAAAAAAAAAATCGAAGAGGCCACGCCGGTTCACAGACATCATGTGCGGGTGAAGCACCATGAACTTCTTCACGTGGATACATGTAACTTCGAGCAACGCATATAATGACAAAGCTTATAGTGACAGAAGCGCCCTCGGGATTTTGTATGTCTGAACTGTATGCATCTCGGTATTTTGTATGTCTGAGCTGCATGCATCGTTCAACAAAGCGTTTGCAATAAAATATTTGCTCGCATCTTGCTTATTCAAGGCATGCGGCGCTTTTTCTAGGTCCTTAAATACTTGTTTCTATTTTTCCTGGTCGCCAAGGCACACGGACGTGGTAGAAAGTGCAAAGGTTTCTGGGTATGAATATTCACGTCGGCCACAACGCTCATCTGATGCAAAAGAACTTGGGGAAAACTTGTCTGAAAGTCGTAAAAATAGTATGCTACTAAGTGCGCCTAAAGTCCCCAGATATTTTTTTGCTTTAAAATCTAGAGACTTTACGTGCGCCGAGGCCCGAAGGACGGCTCACTATAAGAATGAAAGAAGAAGAAGAATATAAGAAGGACGGCTCACTATATATAGAGCAGCGTCGCAAGAAGTTTTTGACAAGATAGAACTGTAATAACGCTTGGCGGCTTGCGTACTTTCTGCACTTTACTACGGTAACTAAGGGCGTATTAACTACACTGAACAAATTCGCGTTTTTTTCTCGTTGTTTTCGTTTTTTTTCTTTTTTTTTTCTTTTTTTTTTTGTTTTGCTACGTGCGATGCGCGATCCGCATTGACGTTGCAGTTGCTGCAACCACGCTCGCACTTTCACAGACTGTATTCGAGACACTACTACGGTGCTCTACAGCGCTATAAACAAGGCTCTGGTCACCCAGTGGATCGTTGTGCCACCATCGCAGCAATTAAAACAGTCGGCGTCGCGCCCGCCGCGCAGACGGGAGACGCGGCGGCACTCTACGTCGGTGGCGCCCTCAACGAAATGAGCGGCGGCAGTTTGCAACTCTGCCGACGGCGCCTCCCTGTTGTTGTCTCGGCGTCTTGACAGGCACAGAGTTTATCGAGGAGGCTATGGTCAGACTCATACACTTCCCGGTTTACCTCCATTATACCGTACCCAAGTGGTCTGCTCAGACCCCTAATGACCCGGTTAGCCTCAAGCACCCTCCATTCCATCCCGCTAGCCTGGCCCCGGACATGTGGGATTGTGCATATGGTCACATGCACTTTCGCAGAGGTTTCTCTGAGTTTACGCAACCCAACCTCTAACTGTCCGTTTAGGTTCTGGCTCCTTCCCTTCAGCACATCGTTGAGACCAGCATGGATAACGACCAGATGTTCATGCTCGAGGTTGTCCGATACCACCTTCTGAGCTTTTGCCATTGCGTCAACCATGCACTTCCCTGACTGGGCCTCCACCCTCACCCGCCCGTCTGCCTTCACTGTTGTAAGGACGCCCTCCTTAACCCTAGCTACGTTGGAGTCCCCCACCACTAGGACCCTTCGCTCTACACGTTTGCCTCCCGCCTGCGATTGTCGTCCTCCAGTTCGCGCTAGCTGGTTCTCCACCCGCCCTGCGCCACTGACACGTGACGATGTGCTCCCTGCCGTTCGTCCCTTCCCACCCGAAGCCTGCCGCACTACCTCGCTGTAGAGTTGTGGAACCGCCGTGTTGCCGCCGGCTCTCGCCTGCTGTTCAACGGCCCCTAGGCGTCCCTCCCTGCTCTCATGGCATGCCTCTGCCTGAGTCTCCGCGCTGTCCCCGCCGCCCGCCTGAGCTGACCCGGGATTACGCGCCGCCTGTACCATTAGCGCCTCCACCCGCTCTTCCAGCATGGCCCGCTTTTCCCGTTCTTCTTGTAGCTCGCCAGCTATTCGCTTTACCAGGACGGCCTCGGCCCCCTCCCTGTGAAGCAACTCGCCGATCCGAGTTTCGAGCTCAATTCGCCGCTCTCGCTCCACCTTCAGCTCCCCTTTGAGCTCTTCCACACTGGCTGCCCATTCCCCTTCCATCCGCCGCACAGCTCCCTTAAATCCTTCCCACGACCCGCACGCTAAGCTAGCCTCCTCAGCGTCGGCTAAACTGGCGAAGTGCGTCTCGTCCAAATAACACCAACGTTTGCACTCCTCGCACTGCACCAGCTCGTCATCACCCCTGTCCTTCCTAGCCTGCCGCTCCATTGTCCACCCGTCCACCTAACGAGAAAGCCCAATAAAATACCTTAACAAAGCCCCACGGTCAGCTGTACGGCAAACTCGCTATCCGGCTACCTCCGCTAGCTTCCCTAACGCGGTTTAAAACTGCCGCTTTTTACACTGCTTTCACCATGCAACACGTGCGCCACAACCCGCTTCCAAAAAAAAAAATTAAAAAAAATTGAACTATTCGCTACCTACTAACGTCCTACCAAACTAACCAAGAAACTAAAAAAGCATGAAAAACAATATATATATATATATATATATATATATATATATATATAGCTCGGGTACCCTAACACTTCTATCAACCAAATAAGAAAAAACAAAAATTGAACTTATTCACTGCTCCTGCTGCGCTGAGCTCCACTCGGCCACGACCGTCCTGTTCGGCTTCACTCGAGAGAGCGGTTCCCAAGCCCGGACTGCCCCCTGTGTGGCGGTTATGCGGACTTCGAGCATGTCCTGTGGGGCTGCGCCTCTGCCGGTCCCCCTTTCACCCAAGAGGAAATGATAACGCTTATTAAGGCCCAAGATCAGACCTCCAAAATCCTGGCAGTCCAGAGGGCCCGCGAGAGGGCCGTCAGGTTTGACCTGGTGGTCCCCGAGTGGGCCTAGCCAGGTGACGTCGAGTTTACTCGCGTCTATCGTGGACCAAATAAACTTCACTCACTCACTCACTCACTCACTCACTCACTCACTCACTCACTCACTCACTCACTCACTCACTCACTCACTCACTCACTCACTCACTCACTCACTCACTCACTCACTACAAACCGCGTAACTCTCGCGGCTCGTTCACTTGGTATATATACCAAAGTATAGTGTGGAAAGGAACAAATGTGTGACTAAGATGACTGATGGGTCATGGCATTAGTAACTTGACATACTTGCACTCACGTCACGATTAACGATAACAATATGACGTGTGGTCATTTGACGACGGCCAGAAATCCCTCTGGTGCTGTGGGTGTGACGATAAAAACGTGTTGAATGCCAATCTCGATCTCAATTAACGTGTCGAACTTACCCATGTATCATGAAGAACTGATAGCACAGGTGATAATAGTAATGATAAATTCCGGTGTTTTTCATCCAGAAATCAGAATATGGCTGAGACGCCGTATTGGAGGACTCCGGTAATTTCGACCGCCTAGGGTTCTTTAACGGGCACCTATAATATCTATGTACACGGGTGTTTCATGCATTTCGCCTCCATCGAAATGTAAGCCGCCATGGCCGGGAATCGAACCCGCGTCCTCGAGCTTAGCAGTACAATCTACCAAAGCTACTAAGCTACCACGGCGTGTTGGTAAAGGGTACGCGAGAAATATACGCGGCAAAAAAACAAGACAAACCAAAATAAATGAAACGCTAACAGTGCAACATTGTGTACGTATGCCTCATTTCATAATTACGAGCGAACGTCAGAAAACGAACGTGATGCATTACGGATGTGCAACTCGTTTTTCGCCTTCTTGTGTTGCAAGAGCGCAAACACTAAGTGAATGTTAACATGAAAGTAACTTTAGGAATATTTATTGCGTATGCTCGTTGGTTCGTGCACAGCAAATATACTTACTGATCAATAACTACGTACTTGTAGTTACGTAATGAAAGAGGCAACAAATCACCAGAACATAAACTTTTCAGTTCTTGCTGTTATTGAAGGTAACTATTTTAGGGATATGTAGAATCAATAGCGATATTTGTAGTCCATCAAAGACAGTAATTTTCAAGACAACTTTTCACTCAATATAATGCGAGCACAAACATCGTCACGCGCCATGAATGATTGTTAGTTTACGTAAAAAATCACACGTTACGCATTAACTATGATATAATGACAAGTTACATGTTCGTAATTTCAGAGAGGATTCACGGATTATTAAAACAAGGCTATTGCAGTAACAACTTTTACATAACAAATTAGTAAATGGCTAGGCCAGTAGTAGCTATCTATTCATTTCAATGTAGAAAAAAATGTTTGTTTAGCTATACTGGCTGGATCGAATGGCTTTTCTTTCGAATGTCTGAATTTGAAAAAAGCTTTGATCACGGTGAACCTTAAGGTACATCATGCGCGAAGTTTGTATTGAAGAGAGAGCGTACAGCAAGAATTGTTCGTGTACGCAATCTCTGAACCGAAACAAGCCAACAAAAAATGTCACAGTTTCGCCCTAAGGGCGAAGCAATGAATGCGATAGCAACACAGCAATGTCATACGAAGTAAGGTGAGCGGCTTTGGTAGCAATATGAATTGTAGTAAACATGAGCTGATTAAGTAAGCAGGTGTGCTGCGGCATAAGTAGACCGACATGAAGAGAGACTCGATGACCACGAGAAGGCGCGTGTGAAACGGTGGTGTTGATGAGAAGCGCTTCCCCCGCGCCCCCTCCGGCGCTGGCTTCCCGCTGCCTTGCTTGCGCGTGGGTGATTGAGTGCGTTCGCTCTCCGTGATAGCGCGCGTCCCCGCACGCTTCCGCTCGGGCATACGGCGCGCGGCGAAGATTTTACCTATAGGGAACCTCACGGCGACGGCAGAAACCCGGTAGAAGTGTCCATATAATTGCTAACGCAATAATATTGAGCCAGTGGCGCACCGACGGGGGGGGGGGATTCGGGGGTTGTAACCCCCCCCCCCTGAGGCCGACTTAACCCCCGGTTATGTTTAACCCCTTTTCTTTCCTTACGCATTTGAGTACTGCAACTAAGATGTAAGATGCGCAATCGTCTGCACACTCGCAAAAAGCGCATTTTTTGACAATTTCCCGTGAAGAAATCGAAATTAGTGCTGTTTAGATGGTATTGGCAAACTGTCAACCCCCCCCTGGCAGAGATCCTGGGTGCGCTACTGTATTGAGCCGTTAGGGCCGTCTTTGCTCTTTCTCTTGCTTTCCTTACACCTTGTTACTCTGCTCTGTTCATAATAAACTATTGTCGTGGCTAAAAAATATTCGAATAAATACATATGCATATAGCTGTAAGCCAATACTGACTGTGAGCGAAAAGTGCGTAATGGTGAGCGAAGTGGTCACTGCATATGCGTATTTCACTTGACTACGCGAATAATTTCCTTTTTTCGTTACTCTTATTCTTGCAAGCATGGTGATATTGCCCGCGTACCGATGCGAATAACGTTTCTTTTTTTACGTTCTTTCCTTGCGCGGGCTCATTTAGCGCGTTTCTACGCACTCACAGTTACCGTAATACCGTTGCCGAACTCTAACACCGGAGCTAGGCCGCGCTGATGAGTTTGATCCGTTAGTTTTTGCATGCCCAAGCACGAAGAAACGCTTAAAGATGGGTAAGCTCCATGCAGCACCACACTGCGGAAGTTAAATAGAGTTTAAGTGATTTGCGTGGAAAATGAACGCAAAAAACTACAGCGCGAAGCAGACGACCCTCACTTCCCACGCGCTTCGCGAGCGCGAAAAGCCCACGAGTCCGGAGCAGCAGCGGCGCGGCGCGGCAGTTCACACAAACAGGCCCTCGCCGGAGCCGGCGCTTTGGACACTCTACTCTAATTTTGGTGAGCAGCCCAGTGTGGCCAGCATGATGTTTTCTATACCGCTAACCTTGGGCGATGTTACGGTCGGTATTTAGTCTCGCGCCTCGAGGGCCCAGCTGCCCTGGAAAATGAATTACGCTTCCGGGCAGCGTATTTCTATTTGCGCCCACGCACAGTGCTCGACCGCTGGCGCTACGCTGCGCCGCTCGCGCGTACCGCGTTTTTAGGTGGTTTCTTTAGCCGAGGGCGCTCGAACGCAATCATATGGTTCGCATGAATGCATGTCTTTGAAGCGTGGCTGTATGGCTGAGTGGTTACGGCGCTCACTTCTAGATGATGCGTGTTCGAATCACGCCCTGGCTAGTATTTCTTTTTTTTCTTTCTTAATATCATGCTTCTCCTTTTTTTTCCCCCCTCTCTGTTTGCCAGCGCGGTCGGTTGAACCCCGGTGCCACGGCGGAAGCCGTGGTGGCACTTTCCAATTCTAGGCAACGTTTTTAGATTACTTTAGATATCTAAAAACGTTGATTCTGGGTCACTCTAGATACCATAATCGTTCTACTGTTGCCATTCTTCAACGCTGTGTTTCGTCGCACTCGAGACTCTGAAAATACCTGTAAGTCGTGGATATCAGTGCTTAATAAAATAAATAATTGCAAATCACGTCTTGAAATATTTTACTTCTGCAAGCAGGTCACGGCAAAATGCGTAAGTACGTTTATTTATCCTTTACATCACGCTATGAACGATCATTCTCCTTGTCTGGCAACCGTGAGCCGTGCGAGCGTCCTTGTGCTACTTGTGCTTTGCGCCGCGGCGCAGCGCCAAGGTCCAAGAGTCCGCAGTTGCCGTCGTCCCCGCAGTCGTGATTTTCCTCGTATTGGCATCCTGCGCCAGCTGTGTCGCTAAGATTGGCCGTGTCTACCAAGATGGCGGCAAGAGTTACGAAGGTGAGTAGTTCGTCGGTGGCACGTGAGTGACAAACTGTGCCGTGATCGGTATAGGCCACAACCCAAAACCGACCCAAAACAGTGTCGCGAGTCACCTACAAGGAGGACGGCATCCAGCTCCGATGCGACGCACCCAGTATAGTGCGGCGAGGTAGTGAGTTCTAGAGCATTGAAGCCTCCACAGTTTTTGATGGTCACGGAGAAGCGTTCGCTGCTCCTTGTTCATCAGCTGTCATGTGCGTCACAACCCGGATGTTACTTATCGGTGCGCAACTCTTGACCTTCACTAGCCTGCCTCGAGGCAAGTTTTTGTCCAAGTGGAGGCATTCCATTTGATCAACATGTAGCGTTTTGTGTGTTTATTTGTTTTGCCTGGTTTTTGATGCTGTTATTTCGTGGCCAGTGGTTATAAGTGTGAGCGATCATTATTTGTGCCAGGAGGTTGGTAAAATGCGAGAGCACAAAAGGAAAGACGCAAAACGACAAAAAAAAGAAACAAAAAAAACAAAAAAACGCGTATAGTTGTTAAAGAAGCATCTTACGGAGGGAAAAAAAAGTTGCGTAACCAGCTGAACCTCGTAATTCTTTCCTAAGTTTATAAAATTCCCTGTATGTTCAGCAGAGCCTTTTTTGGTTAATTGCGTGTGCTTTCGTGATGTTTTCATTGTTGGTCCACTGTGGCTGCTGGATACGGTGGTATAACCATAATTCTTTTTTTCAATCTCTGCCTGAGTACACATATGTACTATCGACCAAAAAAGTTTACGGAACAAGGGATCTGACAAAAAGCTGAATATCTCCGCAGCCTCAAAACGCAGCCTGGTATTCCTATTTTCAACCTCTACTGGTACATGCGAACAACATTGTGATGTACGGTTTTACTGGACACTTTTAAAGGCTGCTCGGATATTTAGCGTTTTCAGAGATCCCGTGGTCCATAAACATTTTTGGTCGATAGTCCACAGTGAGGAACATACATTTTTTGTTTTGTACCTGACACATTAATACAATTTCATGCTGCAACTTGGAACAGGGGAAACTCCCGATCATATTGAAGTCTACAAGCCTACTTTGTGATTGGGATACAAATAGCAAGAAGGAAATGTTTGTTATTAAAAATGGTTGGAGCACACATTGCTCTTAAGCCATGAACAGCAGCTTACTGTTATTGTAGAAAAATCTACTGCTTTCTGCCTATATGAAGCCTAACAGAGGAACTTGACAACTAAAGTATAAACCGCATGCACGCGATCTTGCGCGCGACAAGCAACGCGATGGAGATGGCTGTCGCGATCGTTCGTCGCCTACAAATCGTACCGCATGCAAGCGACGACTTTGAGCGACGTCTCCCCGGTGTTGCCGGTATGAGGGCAGCAAATACTCGCTGAAACTGGCATGATGCTTGCTTTATTAATTTAAGTTGATGTGTTTAAGTGTAAAGAGCACCATAAATATTTCTTAAGGTCTTGCACTACATTATTATCCTTGCATGTATCAAAATCTAGTCGTTGACTTGTTCCGTGCGACAATCGATAGTGCTTGACTGATGTATATCCAGTTCCGGCTCCGCGCTATTGGCTAGTCGCCCGGAAGACGAGCGACGAATTCTAGATTTCTAGAACCGAGCGATTGAACGAAAAGACCGAGCGATCTGTTCGCGCGACAGTCCGTTTCGTCGCTCGAAGTCGTCGCTCGTCGCCATCGCGCACAAAATCGCTCTGATGCGGTTTGGGCTTAAGGACACGACCCTTCGTATTACAAAAAAGAAAAATGTGGGCACACTGGTAGAGGTACGGCAGGCTTAAAGCAACACCAGCTAGAACAAGTTTCTGCGACGCTGCATATCAACCAGAGGCAATCGAAAGAATGCGTTTGGCCGTCATGGTTGTCCATGCTGGTATGCAAGCACATGGCTTGCGTTCCAGTGCAGCCGTGGCTCGTTAAATGCTGTGGACTTTTGTCTAATATAGGGTGCCTTGATACCAAGCCCGGCTTTCAGTGTGTTGTCTCTTCCAGTGAAATATTGGTTTTCACCTCCGCCACACCACCTTGGAGTATATACGAAAGCCGTCGTGATTTTATTGGAGTCATACCCATTCACGTGGGAAAAGTAATTCAGAAACAGCAGTTTGGTTACAGAAAGTGTTTGCTTTTTAAGAATCAGAAAAAAGGTTTTAAATACAATTGAGCATTTAATAGGAAGGTTTATTGAGGAGGTTCTACCTAAATGTCAACAGAGAAATTGTTCTTACAATTTAATAACTGCAGCAATTATGAAGAGTCTGTTGCACGTAATTGTGAAACTACTGATCATAGGGAATACATACACCATGCACACATACACACATAAACGTGTGCAAGCACATACATACGCACACAAATACACTTGCACAGATACAAACACACACGCATGCCCATGCACTTTCTGCTATACTTTACGTATCTGCCTGCATGAAATCTTCACCAGACTTTTCACATTCAGAGATGCTAATAGCGTGAATATGCTTCTTGAAGCAAAGTTACTGCGACTGTAAATTGGTGCATTTCCTCCAGCACGGCGCTAAATCCACAGCATGCACTCATCACTACCACAGGACATCATGGCGGCATTGTGCTGAGGCCTTAAACTTGTTCTAGGTGGTGTTGCTTAAAGCTAATCAAACATAAAGCAGTAGGTGGTGAAGATAAAGCCAAAGTGCAAATTTATATGTAGTGCCAATTAGTTAAAAGCATTTACAATGTGTGGGATAGCTAGCATAAGGAGGCTAAGGACACTGGCGAGTATGGTAGTGATGACGAGGAAGTAAACAGGATGGGTGTTCCACTCACAACTGGGCCCAACTGCAGCTTAGCCTTCTGCAGCATAACTCAAGCCTGTCTCCAACTTTCCTCATGCATGCATATGCACTACAAGGTTCAGCTGGGTCCAGTTGCGAGTGTAGTGCCCTTTTATTGTGTGTTGCGCTAACATACAATGAACCAACTAGCCTAGTTGTCCGTTTGTAAAGAAATGCTACTTTTAGCATTAAGAACAGCAAATGGTGGTAGCTCCTGCTCTAGCTGACGAAATTAAGTGCAACAAGTGGAGTCTGGTAGCTTGTGTAGAACACATACGTGGTGTTCTATTTGGCCGAGGACGGGAGAATGCTGGCATTAAATTTAGGTTTATTGGCGCTTGGGACCCTCTTCTGCATATCCTCTTGTAATTCTACTTTGAAAAAAAAAATGTTTGATTGATTGATGTATTTATAGAGTGCAGCCCATTGTAAGTCAAGGCAAGAGTGTTGACAGTGAAGCTTGTCAGTTGCAATCGGCACGTGTACCGTCGTCTTGTGTATGACTTGCAGTGCATGAGCCAGGTCTGCCTCTGGGAAGTACTTGTAGCACAAATGTTGGGAGGTTTTTGCGATTCCAGCAATGTTGTCTGCTCCTCAGATGTATCAGTGAGCAATAATACACTGGCCTGGAGTGCAACTTTCTGTGGTTAGCATGGTGCGCTTTGTCATTGCGCACCATTGCTCCTTGGTGTATTATATTGATTGATATGGAGTCCAGATGTGTACCACAGTGGTGGCCTAACAGTAGAGCTTCTACCTCATATGCAGGAGGTACCGAGTTCAAATCGCGGTGCTGCTGGGAACCCACTGGTTTTTTTATAATGGGTAGAATTGGGGGGGGATCTCTGGCCTGGTGCTCGACTCTCGTGGGGGTTAACATCACGAAAGGGGACCCAATAGAGATTTCACAAGTTGTCTCTGGGCGCCTCTTGTCCAACCACAGACGGCCTTGTTGAAGAGCATCCGCTGCGGCTGTGGAAGGCAAGTGCTGCCGCTGGGTACCTACCAGTAAAATAGGTACAAGCACGCTCCCAGCCTGGTGCTCGGCCATTATGGGATCTCATCGCTTGGAAAGCCCGAAGGCGTCTCCACCTCAATAGGTGCATTTGGGGGCGCCACATGGGAAATTGTCGCCATGCGAGTGGCCCAAACATCCCTTTTTTTGTGCTAACGAGAGTTTTGATGGGAAGTTAGGGTGCAGGTTCCTTTTCCAAGCGTATAACCCTTGAAGGAAGCCTAATGCCAGGCCGGAGTACCCTTGTGACCATTTGAACCAGTGGGTGCCCAGCGGCGGTGGGAATTGAACCCACCACCTCCCGCAGCTGAGGCGGGCGGTCTACAACTAGGCCACGATGACGCCAGCCAGACTACACCAATGGCTTCGCCAGCCCTGGTTTGTGCTGGTGCCTTGTGTCAGCGAGATCCTGCCATGTTCAGCGGCACCGATGATGACGACGTCGAAGATTGCGACGTCGAAGATTGGCTGTCATCATATGAAAGAGTGAATGCCCACAAGAGGGATGATACCACAAAGCTCACCAACGTTGTCTTTTATTGAACGGGTGTTGCCAATCTGTGGTTTAGAAACCACGAAGCCAATCTTTGCACGTGGGCCGGCTTCAGGTCGAGCTTCTCATAAGTCTTTGGCTGACCTGCTGTGAGCATACTTCATGCAGAATGTCCACGAAGCCCGGTCCCAGCAACTTGGTGAGACGTTCACCACCTTTATAGAGGACAGAGGAACATGAGTTTATTAATTTTATTTTGTGATTTGTTTTTGCCCCGAGGCGTGCAGTCAAAGTGCTGCCTATAGAAACCGTCAGGAGTTCAAAAAAGCCTAGCAGCCCATTTGCATATATTCTCCATGACTTGCCTATTGAGCGGCAAACGAATGCAGGCAGCCGGACCGAGCAGCAAGTGTTCGTTATTGCTTACGACGTGATCGTGTGAGCCAGTAGCGCACCCAGAATCTCTGCCAGGGGGGGGTTGACAGTTTGCCAATACCATCTAAACAGCACTAATTTCAATTTCTTCACGGAAAACTGTCAAAAAATGCGCTTTTTGCGAGTGTGCAGACGATTGCGCGTCTTACATCTTAGTTGCAGCACTCAAATGCGCAAGGAAAGAAAAGGGGTTAAACAAAAGGGGGGGTTAAGTCTGCCTCAGGGGGGGGTTACAACCCCCGAAACCCCTGCCGTCGGTGCGCCACTGGTGTGAGCAGCACTTCAGATTGAATATTCTTGTATCTTGAATGTCTGAATATTATATGGTATTGCTGCATTTCATCACCGACTCTCACTTCAGGAATCCAGAGCAGCAGGCATCTCTCTTAAACTGCTTTAACCTGTCCTGCCATTTGCGTCTTTCACAGCATAACTGCATCCGCTGTGGCACAAAAGCTTCACGGTCCATGCCTTGTTACCTTATGCTAAATTTTTACAAAATGTTCTAGGAGCCGCAGCACTCTTTTAAGACATCAATAAAGCTGCAAAATGATCTTTTACCTGCCTTTCTGTCGATATCATTTACTCTCTGGTCTTTTTAAAGGAGAAACGAAGTTTTCTTCTTAGCTTATTCTGGTACCACAAGCACGCAACAGTTTATTCCTTTACTATACCATCATGATGTACTGACGAAAACATGTTGCAAGCGATCAAAAAGGCTTGGTGCATTGATAATGTCTCTGTGTGCCAACGCAGCCGGAGTACTGCAACTGCACCATGGCGGCAGTGGTGTAGCGCAACTTGCTGCGAGATTGGTCGATTATGGCTGAAATCGGATTCCTTTATTTCACATTTCTTCCGCTCAAAGAAAAAAACAAAATGCTTGAACAGGAACAAAAAAGCTACAACATAAGTAGCTTTATGGAGTTCCTGCCCATGTCCTGTCATGGAGGACAATGAGCAAACATATACATTCCTACAAGTGAAACCTCAAAACGCGTTCATAAGATGAATAAAACAAAGATCGCTTTCATGTGAAGCATGTGTGTTAGACTTATAAACAATACACAGGCATACGTAAATTCAAGTTCAAGTTTATTCACATTTTTTTTTGCGTACATGATAACATCATTAGTGATCTTCTTTCATTCGGTGGTCCCATAGTTAAGAAACTGTCAGCGGGACCACCTAATACTATACATATCAAGTATAGATTGCAGCATGACATAAAAATGAGTACATAAGCAATAAATATTAACAGAGAAGCTAGGGGAAACACAATAACAGAAAAGTAAAAGCAAACAAGTGAAATAAAGAAGACATTGGTATAATTTATGACAATATACAACAGTTAGTGTATGCTGGAAAACATATGCAACTGAAAAAAAAAATGTCACAGTTTCGCCCTAAGGGCGAAGCAATGAATGCGATAGCAACAGAGCAATGTCATACGAAGTAAGGTGAGCGGCTTTGGTAGCAATATGAATTGTAGTAAACATGAGCTAATTAAGTAAGCAGATGTGCTGCGGCGTAAGTAGACCGACATGAAGAGAGACTCGATGACCACGAGAAGGCGCGTGTGAAACGGTGGTGTTGATGAGAAGCGCTTCCCGTGGGCAGCGCGTGCGAAGGAACACACCTGTAGCGCTGCACTGCCGATCCGGGCAGCATTGCATGTGTAGCGTGCGTTGGAAAATGTGGCCCGACTATTACTAACTGAATGAACAAGCGTGGTGTGAGCGCGCACAAACAAACATGAATAGATCACACTGAATGACCACAGACGACTGTCAAAACGCTGGCAGCAAGCGCAGCCGCTGCAGCCAGCGGGCGAAGAAGCGTGCGGTCTATCGCTTCAACGGAAACTGAGCGGCGAATGCACAGCGCATAAAGGTCAGAGCCGTGTGAAGATAAGACACGGTGCGGGCGAGCGACGAGCGCGGCTGTTGGCAGAGTAGAAGTGCTCCCCCCGCTCCCTCCGGCGCTGGCTTCCCGCTTCCTTGCTTGCCTGTGGGAGATTGAGTGCGTTCGCTCTCCGTGATAGCGCGCGTTCCCGCACGCTTCCGCTCGGGCATACGGCACGCGGCGAAGCTTTTATCTATACGGAACCTCACGGCGACGCCGACGGCAGAAATCCGGTTGAAGTGTCCATATAATTGCTATCGCAATAAAAATAGCGGAACTGAGGAACAGAACTACTGTACAGAGCAGTGGCATAATAAGTGAACGCAGAATGAAGCTTCCAGAAGCATTAAAAACAACTATATTTTACATGAATTGCACAGGCATAGTAATGAAAAAGAACCCAGAAGCAACAGGTAATATAAATAAAAGAGGAATGTGAGAAATTAATAATTAGTGCAATTCTTTGTATAACATTGTCTACAGATATTTCTTATTGAGGTATAGAAACAATTCTTTGTATAACATTGTCTACAGATATTTCTTATTGAGGTATAGAAACATGTACTGATGATGACAATTTCGTATGGTATAGAATTCCAAAATGACGGGCCAGAGAAGACAACAGTTAATTTTCCGTAGTTCGAACGCGTGGAAGAAGTAAATTATTGTTTGGAGAAAACCTGGTAAGGTTAGTTAATTTGGAAAAACCGAGCTTAAGGTGTCGTAATGTTTAAGCTTGAAGATAAATAATGATAGCCTTTGTTTCAACAGTTCTGTAATGGTAGAATATTCAGGCTTTGGTACAGTGGTTTCGAGTGCGTGTAAAATATTATTAAAGGTCATTAGTCGGAGCGCTTGATTTTGAAGGCGTTGAAGGGCGTCGAGGGGACAGTAATAAGTGTTACCCCAAGATGATATACAAAAAGAGAGATGGCCCCCGCAGGGGCGTCTGCGCAAGCAGGCGTTTGGTGAGTTGCGCCACCACGTACCCGAGCACACGAGGGTTGCACCCTACCACGTTTAACCGTGCGTGGCTTAGCCGTGTCCGGGGAAAAGGGGATCCTGGGGGTTGAGCCGATGCTGAGTGCTTGGACCTTTATGGCCCCTCGGCGGAGGCAACACACTCCTTTGGCCTCGGCTTCACGTAGACGGCACTCCCGGACTGACCCATCCGGGAGAAATCGGTAGTTACCTTTTCCTATCCTCCTCTCCAACCTTCGTCTTTCTCTCTTACTTTTAATCTTTCCTGTCTTCTCCTCTCTTCTATATTCCTTCCGATCTTCTTGGCAGCGAGGGTTAACCCTGTGTGAGTAGCCTGCCTAGGTTATTTCATATTCGGTTATAGTGGTGACGTACAGCTGGCGTCTGCAGGGCCTATGTTCACAGGCACTGCAGCGTCCCCTAGTAGGACTCCATGGTGGGTCCTACTAATATTTCCCCTAGTAGGACTCCAATATTTGCATGGCTAATTCTTTTCCCGCGCTTTCTGATCGCCCCCAAAAGAGGGGGCGCACCGAAGAAGTTTTTAAATTTTTTGGCCGACAAGTTGAGAACTTTCCACGCTACCACGTGGTACACAGTGAGAAAACTGAAAAGACCGTGAGAGTGATCTCACCCTTTATCGTTGCAAAGACTCTGACAGAGACTATAGGACCAGGTTACAAGGCGACGAGGATGGTCAGCGGTGACCTCCTCCTGGAACTCCGCGATAAGAAACAGCATGATAAACTACAGAATCTAGTGTCGTTTGGAGACTTTCCTGTGACTGTGACCCTGCACCGCACAATGAACACCACCCGCGGTGTTATTTCTGATGACGACCTGTTGGAGCTCACCGAAGGTGAACTTTTGGAAGGATTCAAAGAACAAAATGTTTTGACTGCAAAACGAATCAAGATGAGGCGCGATGGCAAGGAGCTAAAGACAAAACATATAATCCTTACTTTTGGTTCTAGTGTTCTACCCGAGACCATTGAAGCCGGGTACATTAAATTACGTGTCAGGCCATACGTGCCAAACCCTCTTCGATGCTTCAAATGCCAAAGATTCGGCCACAGTTCGCAGAACTGCCGAGGCCGTCAGACTTGTGCGAAATGCAGTGCAACTGAGCATCTCTCTGAATCATGCGAAAACTCTCCGCTGTGTGAACTGTGATGGGGAGCACGCCGCATACTCGCGGTCGTGCCCATCCTGGAAAAAAGAAAAAGAAATTGTAACAATTAAAGTAAAGGAAAATCTAACGACGTTCAAGGAGGCACGCAGGCGGGTATCCTACCTGCCAAAGAAAACCTTTGCCGAAGTGGCGCGTCAAGGGGCAGCGTCGCAACGGCTTCCGGCGGCTGTCCGGCCCACACACAGTGAGCTGGCAGTGACGCCATCTGCCCCCCCGGCTGCTGCAGCTCGCGCTGCTCCGCCAACTCACAAGAAGGGGCCATCGACCTCCGGGCTGGTGGCCTCAAGGGCCTCATCCCTCGAAACGAGGCCTTCCCGTCAAACCAACTGCTCGCAAGAGCGCGTGTCCAGCGCCGCAAGCGCCAAAGGAGCGGCGAGAGTCTCGCGATCGCTCCAAAAAAGAAAAAGCCCGCATCACAGGGCCCGACAAGGGCTCTGTAAGTTAAATTAGTCTCTTTTAAACACACAGCACAAAAAACACTTCCAACATGAATACACTAATACAATGGAACGTCGGAGGACTCCTACACAACCTCGATGATGTCAAAGAAATCCTACACAGGTTTAATCCTAAGGTGCTGTCTGTTCAAGAGACACACCTTAAATCTACACAATCAAACTTTCTCCGGCAATATGCCATTTTTCGTAAAGACCGCGATGACACAGTCGTGTCTTCCGGTGGTGCGGCTATTGTAGTCGATAGAGGTATTGCCTGCCGGGAATTAAAACTTCGTACGCCCCTGGAGGCAGTTACTGTCCGAGGGGTGTTGTTTGACAAGCTTATCACTGTCAGCTCTATATACATCCCTCCCAATTATCAACTACATAAAACTGAATTTCAAAACTACATAAATGAACTTCCGGAGCCATACATAGTTATCGGAGATTTCAACGCGCATAACACCTTGTGGGGAGACTCGCGTTGTGATGGAAGAGGTCACCTAATTGAAAACTTTCTTTTTTCCTCAGGAGCATGTTTACTTAATAAGAAGGAGCCAGCGTACTACAGCGTGGCGCATAATTCATACTCCTCCATAGATTTGAGTATCGTGTCGAGTACACTAATTCCGTACCTGCAGTGGTCCGTTCTGAAGAACCCCTTTGGGAGCGACCACTTCCCAATAATGCTAAGCTTAACAAAACAAGATGGATGCTCGCCACATGTTTCCTGATGGAAGGTTGACTCTGCTAACTGGCAACTTTTTAAAGAAATAACATATTTAGGCCGGGATGACATTGCCTCTCTTAACATAGACGTTGCTGTGGCGTATACAACAGGTTTTATCACTGACGCTGCAGAAAGGTGCATACAACAAATGGACTAGCTAATAAGCGTCGCCTGCCTTGGTGGAACGAGAAATGCCAAAAAGCACGTAAAAAGCAAAACAAGGCCTGGGGATTGTTTCGCAACTCCCCAACAGCCGAAAACTTGATTAATTTTAAACAAGCAAAATCGCAGGGCAGGAGAATGCGCAGACGTGCTAAAAGAGAGAGCTGGGAAAAGTACATCTCCAGCATAAATTCGTACACCGATGAAATGAAAGTCTGGAATAGGGTAAATAAATTAATAGGTCGGGAGTCACATCCCCTACCCTTAGTAAATAGCCAAGGTGATAGCCTGGAAGACCAGGCGGATAGTCTAGGCAAACACTTCGAATATGTATCGAGTGAATCGCACTATACACAATCTTTCCTGAAGTTCAAAGAACGCGAAGAGCGGCAGCCCCTTAATCGCAAAGGTTCATCAAATGAGGGTTACAACCGATCATTCAGCTTAGCTGAACTTAAAGCATCTCTCGCTTGTTGCAACAACTCGGCCCCAGGTGGCGACCGTATCATCTACGAAATGATTAGGTACTTACACCCCGAAACACTGACAACACTCTTCTCTCTCTTTAATGCCATGTGGGCGGCTGGATATATTCCTTCCTTGTGGAAAGAAGCCATAGTCATCCCGATTCTTAAACAAGGCAAGGACCTGTCTTTAGCTGGCAGCTACAGGCCAATAGCTCTAACAAGCTGCTTGTGCAAGCTGTATGAGAAAATGATAAACCGCGTTTAATCAGTTTCCTCGAAAATAACAAAACACTAGACCCCTTCCGGTGTGGCTTCCGAGAAGGTAGGTCGACAATAGACCACCTTGTTCGCATCGAGGCAAACATCAGAGATGCGTTTATTCATAAACAGTTTTTACTTTCTGTATTTATAGATTTAGAGAAAGCGTACGACACGACATGGCGCTTCGGAATTCTGCGAGATCTTTCTGCGATGGGGGTCCGCGGAAATATGTTAAACACAGTCGAAAGCTACTTGTCTAACCGCACGTTTCACGTAAGAGTGGGCAATGTTTTATCTAGAACATTCACCCAGGAGGCTGGTGTGCCACAAGGGGGTGTGCTTAGTTGCACACTCTTTATTGTAAAAATGAACTCCCTGTATACAGTTATTCCACGCAGCATGTTTTATTCTGTGTATGTTGATGATGTACAGATAGGTTTCAAATCATGCAACATTGCTATCTGCGAACGACAGGTACAGCTTGGATTAAACAAACTGTCTAAATGGGCTGATGTAAATGGATTTAAAATAAATGCAAAGAAAAGTACGTGCATACTTTTCTCAAACAAAAGAGGCATGACACCAGTGCCAAATCTCACGATTAATCAAGAGGAACTATCCGTGAGCAGTGAACATAAATTCCTGGGAATAATTCTAGACTCGAAGCTTACCTTTTTATCCCCCATCTTAAATATTTGAAGGCAAGGTGTCTGAAGATGATGAACCTTTTAAAAATTTTGTCGCGCGCAACATGGGGTAGTGACCGAAAATTCCTCCTGAACTTGTACAACAGTCTTGTCCGCTCACGCCTTGATTACGGAGCTATAATTTATAATTCCGCAACGCCAAGTGCATTAAAAATTCTAGACCCCGTTCACCATCTGGGTATCCGCCTCGCGACCGGTGCTTTCTGAACAAGTCCGATCCAGAGCCTCTACGTAGAGTCGAATCAGTGGTCACTTCATCTGCAGCGTTCATATAGTAGTTTTACATATTTTCTTAGAGTACACGCGAACACTGAACATCCCTCTTATTCAACTATAAACGACATGACCACTGCCACACTCTTCCAAAATCGACCTGCATCGAGAAAACCATTCTCTTTGCGTGTGAGGAATCTTAGTGAGGAAATGGGTGTTCCGTTGCTTGAACACTGTCTTATGGCTCCAGCGAAACTGTTGCCGCCGTGGCAGTGGCAGCTCATAGAGTGTGACACATCGTTCGTAGAGGTCACTAAGCACGCACCAGAGGCACATATCAAAATGCATTTCCTTGAACTCCAGTCCAAGTACACATGCACAGAGTTTTATACAGACGCTTCTAAGTCACGTGACGGGGTGTCGTATGCAGCCGTCGGCCCATGCTTCTCGGAATCCGGTGTACTCTACCTGGAAGCAAGTACCTTTACGGCTGAGGCCTTTGCACTATTGTCAGCTGTAAGCCATATAAGGAAATCTAAACTTCAAAAATCAATCATATTTACAGACTCTCTAAGTGTCGTAAACGCTTTAAAGTCACCCTGTAAACAGAAAAATCCTATACTCATTGAGCTCTATTCCGTACTGTGTAGAGCGAATGTATCTAACCAGCATATCATTATAAGCTGGGTGCCTGGCCATAGAAGCATTGAGGGTAATGTGCTAGCTGACCGAATGGCTACGTCAATAACATCGCACGCTACTAATCCTACAGCTGCTGTTTCTGCAACAGATTTGAAACATTTCTAGCGTAAGAAATTGCGAAGCCATTGGCAACGTCTGTGGGATGCAGAAACAAATAATAAGCTTCACTTGATTAGCCACAGTTAGGTTTCTGGCCATCCGCAACGAGAACACGGTGAACTGATGTCCTATTCTGAGACTGTCCTATTCTGTCGTCTCAGAATAGGTCATACATTTGGCACCCATAGTTTTTTGTTGACCGGGGATGAACCACCAACCTGTGGTAGATGTGGTGAGAGGCTAACCGTCCTCAATGTTCTCCTGGAGTGTCAGATGCCGAAGCAGATAGAAAAAAACATTTCCCTTTAGCTTACCGCTATCATGTCCCTCTGCATCCCAGTATGTTTCTTGGTGAGGAACCGCTGTTTAGCACCAAAGCAGTCCTCGCTTTCTTAAACGACGTGGTACTGCATGTTATAAGCCCAATAAATTCATAGCGCATCCTCCCTCCAGAGGATGCTGCTGTGATAGTAGTTTTGTATAAGCACATGCCTCCAGGCCCTTGTGGTTCAAGGGCTCTGTTAAGGCAGTAGTGCTTCTTTCCAATTACTACATCTTAAATATTTTAAATATCGTGTCATTCTTTCTCAATGCATTCTTCATTTCATAGTACACCTCATTAATCATTGCCATGATTTTAGTGCATGTATATTTTATGCATGTTACAGCGATTATTTTTCGGCCCCTTTACAGCCACACTTCATCTACTTCTCAGAATTCATCGCTCCACTTCACACTCACAAACACTGGCATGGCGCTCTTTGGCCATAACTGGCCCTTGCGCCATAAAACACCACACATAATCAAAAAGAGAGATGGCTATGAATGTAGGAGTGATATAGCGAAAGGATAATGTGTCTCTGAAAATAGTTACGGTATTTAATGATTACATGGATGCCAAAAGAAACTTTCTGTATTAGTGAATGAACGTGAAGATTATATTTTAAATGTTAATCTAAAGTCGCGCCTAAAAACTTTGTGCTGTTAGTAGGCGGTATTTCTTCTTGTCCTATCGTGAGCATCACGGGAGCCACTTTTAATAAGTGTGAATGAAATATTACAAAAGTGGTTATTGATGGGTTAATGTGCATTGAGTTTTTCTTGCACCAAACGCTGACATTATTTAAATCAACATTGAGCTTCTCTTGCAATACGGTGATGTTTTGCGCCTGTTTTCTAAGTAACTTTTTTAAGGTTCAAAGCTGGATCAGTAATTCCGTAAGACTCGAGTTTATGAAAGAGAATGATGTGATTAATAGGGGGGGGGGGGTGTCAAAAGCTTTAGCAAGGTCAACAAAAACTGCACCAAATATAGTGATCCATCATCTATAGCAAGTTTAATTTTGTCCGTGAAACTAATGAATGCCTGGAATACATGGTTGCACTAATAGGAAAACAAGGACATAGAAAGAAAAGTAGGAAACGATAGGTCGGGCACTGAATGGAAGTAGGAAACAATGGTCGGGCATGAATGAATGCCATTTCAGTTGACAACCCTGGACAAAAGCCAGACTGATGGGGAGAGAGTAAGTAAGTCAAACTTTTTTAAATATGACATTAGGCGTTGGACAGAAGCTTTTCGATTACCTAACTAAAAAATGGAAGAATGCAAATTGGACGGTAATTATTAATACATTCATTCTTGAAAACGGGAGTTATCTTTCCGTTTCTTAGGGAGGCTGGAAACGTACCGTTCCTAAACATTTTCTTGATGTTAGCAAGAACAGGCGAAACTGTATCATTTATTAGTTTTAATTCTTGAATCTAAACCCGCCTCGGTTGTTTTTAGTGATGATATGACAGAATGAATTTCTGCACTAGAAGTTGGATATAAAAGGAATGTTGACAGCACAACAAATGGGGAAATGATAGAGGGTGTTGAGTGCTTTCGGTGTATGTAAAATCACCACTAAAAGCGTTAGCGATACCATTTGGTTCAGTATAAGTGTTCGATGCAATGTTATTTTAGTTAATCGCACGTGGGAATCGTTTTTGTTTAGAAACTCTTCAATAAGCTGCCAGTTTCGTTTTAGTGTTACTTCCATTGAGCAATATGTGCTTTTAAAGTAGTTGGATTTTGCACATTTCAAAACTGCCCCAAGTGTATTCGAATATTTCTTAAGTGAATTAGTAGCGTTCTGTTAAATGGTTGACATTTTAGTTTCTTGTGCATTCTATCTTTTTAGAAATACCACATCAACCTATTTGTGATCCACGGATTTCTTCGCGCACGAAACCAACGAGTGATTGGGATGGACGATGTACTCTGTTTTGTGCAATTTATGGAAAAGCTTATGGAAATATTAATTTAACAAAAGATATTGCATAACAATTCCAGAAGTGCGACATATGAACTTTTAAACTGCTAAAACTGCACGTAATTAATGAATGTACAGGATGAGGAATTTCCTAATAAACTCTTTCTCAGTAAAGCTGTATAAGTAATTCCTTGCCTATGTAAGAACTTAAGTAAATGGACCATGTTTCGTGTGTGAGAAAGGTATTAGCCAGTGGTCTCTATTCCGAATATTATATTCATGAGGTTTTCTGAGATTACACAAAACAGAATGATTTTTATTCCATTTCAAACTCTATTTCATGATGAGATTACACTTGCAGAGGAAGCACATTCAGTGTGGCTGTGTGGGTGTCGTAAGAGGTGCTTGCAACATGGTTTTCTTAGGGAATAGAGATTGGTGAACAAGGTATGAGGGACAAATTATAAAGAAACCTTCAATGTAGGCCACAAGCCTGTGCCAAACATTTCGCCACACGATCGACATGTGTGCTCCAGTTCAGCTGCTGATTGAAAGGCACAACTAATGTCTTCACTTCTTTTATACAAGTTGTATATTTTCTGCCCCAAAGTATAGACTTAGGTTGCGATTGACATGTTTTTGCACAGGTGTAACCATTACAGCTTTAGCTTTAATGGCGTTAATTTCTAAACTGTTTATTTTAGTCCATTCTAGTAATGTTTGTAAAGCAGTATTTGCCAAGTAAATTCGTGAACGTTATTCGACTGGAAAAAAATGCCCGGTGTCATCTGCATACATGATGCACTTGGCACGCTCAGTTAGGCTGGTCATGTCATTTACATAAATAATAATAATTAATTTTTAATTATGGTCTTTACTTGCCAAAACCATGATCTGATTATGAGGCACGCCATAGTGGGGGACTTCGGAAATTTGGACCACCTGGGGTTTTTTAACGTGCACCTAAATCTAAGTACACGGGTGTTTTCGCATTTCGCCCCCATCGAAATGCGGCCGCCGTGGCCGGGATTCGATCCCGCGACCTCGTGCTCAGCAGCCCAACACCATAGCCACTGAGCAACCATGACGGGTCATTTACAGAAATATTAAATAGTAGTGGCCCCAGAATGCTTACCACATGTTATATTTATTAAAGAGGGATGTTTTTCATCAATTCCAACACACTGCTTTCTGTGTTTCAAGTACGAGTTCAAAAGGTCAAATGCAGCACCACATAATCCATAATGCTCGAGCTTAACGGACAATATTTTATTATTAATAGAATGCTTTTGAAAAATCAATATATATGCTTAGAGTTCATTTCGGAGTGAGCAACACCAGTTCGGTTGATAACTGCTGTGGGGAGAGTGTTTTTCATAAAAGTATGAAACTTGTTCGTATATACTAAACCTTTAGAGATATTAGCCTCTTAATTTGAGAAGCTATTTCTGTCACTGGACTTGAATTAAACAGTTATCATCATCATTTATTTTCCCTTAAGGACCCCTGTCGGGGTATTACATAAGGGGGGGTTACAGGAGGTAAGAATAGGAATATAGACGTGGTTACAATTTCCTACAGCCTGTGGATTACATTTGAGAACACAACTAAAAAGAAAAAAGGAACACACACACAAAAAAAGGAAAAACTTCGCGGCACACCGAATACAATGCAAAAGCAAGAAAAAAAGAAAAAAGAAAAAAAGAAAAAGCGAAAGAAGGAAAACACAGTACGGTCATTATAAGGTTAGAGTTTGAGGTAATCAGTAAGCAGCCGTTTAAAGATAATGTGGTTACGCTCGCTGACAACTCTATCTGGTAATCTGTTCCACTCTGCGATAGTGCTAGGCAAAAACGATTGATTAAAGGAAGATGTTGAACCATGCAAGCGCTGGATGCTGCAAGAGTTAAAAAGGCGACGAGATGTACGGGTTGGTGGAATAAGAAGCTTTCCATGCAGATGTGGGAAGTTATAATATATTCGATGGAAAAGGCACAGCTTTGCAATTTTCCGACGCAACAACAATGGTTCGAGTCCTAAGGTTGATTTAATCTTACTGATACTTTCTTGGCGGCTGTACCTGGAAGTGATGAATCTAGCGGCACGATTTTGTATTGATTCTAAAGTGTTGATCAAGTAAGCTTGGTGCGGGCTCCAAATAGCTGAGGCGTATTCAAGTTTACTTCGAATGAAAGTTTCATAGGCTAGTTTTCGTGTCGATGGGGGGCACAGGGCCAGGTTGCGTCTGACGTAACCAAGTGATTTAGTAGTGTCGGTAGCCAATTTTGTGATGTGGTCCGTCCAGGTCAACTTGCTGTTAATGGTGATACCGAGATAACGATATGATTGAACGGTGGATAGGGTTGTCGAATTTAGAGAATACTGGTATTCCTTGTTAGAGTGCTTACGGGAGATCCGCATAACTTTACATTTGGAGATGTTAAGTTTCATAAGAGAATTGGAACACCAGGTTTCTATAAATGTAAGTCTTGTTGAAGTATTGCATGGTCGGTTTGGTCCTTGATGCGACGATAAAGTACGCAGTCGTCTGCGAAAAGTCTCATAGAGGATGAAATGCCGTTAGGAAGGTCGTTTATGAAGATGAGAAAGAGAAGGGGATCGAGGACAGACCCTTGTGGTACGCCGGAGATCACGCTAGAAGTGCCAGAGCAATGATTTCCGACAGCTGTGTACTGGAGGCGATTTGTTAGGAAGCAATGAATCCATGACAGTGCGAGAGGGTCGAGATTGAGGCATGAAAGTTTGGCCAAAAGTCGCTGATGGGGAACACAGTCGAATGCTTTGGCAAAATCTAGGTAGATGACGTCAGTCTGAATTGATGAGTCTAAGTTCAGGTGAAGATCAGTAACAAATTCAAAAAGCTGTGTATCGCATGACAAACCAGGCCGGAAACCGTGTTGATTGTGAAAAAAGAAGGAATGATCCCCAAGATGACATGCTATTTGTGAATATATTATATGTTCTAGGAGTTTACAGGCAATGCTTGTTAGAGAAATGGGACGATAGTTAGAAGGATCAGAGCGGCTGCCTGACTTATATACAGGTACCACTTTACTGATTTTCCAGTCATTTGGAAGTGAGCTATCGGTAATGGACTGGGTAAAAATTATTTGTAATATTTGACTGGAAATTTCTTTCGTACCTTTTAGTATCTTAGCAGAGATGTTATCTGGCCCGGGGGCACTAGAAATTTTCAGGTTTTCAATTAGCTTCATAATGCCTTGAGAATTAATGATAATAGGAAGCATGCGGGGGAAACAGTAGTTGGGCAAATCAACGTCCTTTAGTGCAGACTCACGAGTGAAAACAGAACAAAAATATGAGTTGATTACGTCTGACCGCTGATCAAGTGGCACATTTGTACCGTCAGGGTATGTCAAAGAAATGTTGTTGGAGCGATTGTTTGGTTTCAGAATATTCCAAAATTTTTTTGGGTTGACACGAATAATGTTCTGCAAGTCGTGGTGGAAGAATTTCTTTTTGGATTGTTTCAAAGTGTTGGTGTATTCACGAAGGCATGTAAAGTACTTGTCCCACTTTGAACAAGATTTCGAGCGTTTCGCATCACGAAAAAGACGTTTTTTCTTACCTAACAGCCTCCTTAATGTATTAGAAAACCAGGGCTTTCCTAAATCACCGCGAATGCGAACAAGGGGCACGTGTCTCTCAACAAGCGATAGTAACGTATTCTTAAATAGCATCCAGTTTTCATCTACTGTACGAGAAGGAGCAGTCTGACGAAAAGAAAAAGAAAACTTGTTTAGTTCAGTATTGATTTTGCTGAAGTCTGCTTTGTTGTAGTCCCTAATCTGTTTTGTTGAGGGTTGTCGGATAGGAACTGCAATGCAGAGATTAAATAGTAGTAATTTGTGATCGCTTAGACCACCAACAGATGATAGCGATTTTATTATTTCAGGATCAGAAACAAGAACAAGGTCGAGAATGTTCCCCTCACGCGTTGGCTTCGTTAAACTTCGTCGTCTTTCGTCGTCTTCGTCGTCAGCCTCCGCTGTACTGCGTTTATGGCAAAACTGTTCAGCATAAGAAAATGCCGTTTGCTGTGCCTCTAGATGAAACATTTCTATGGACAGATATTGCGTTAAAGCAATTAGACATTTATATAGGTCCAAATAAAAATGGGCAATAAATGTTTAGAACTGAATATCTTTTTTTTTCAAATCAGAACAATACTTTTTAGTTGTGTTCTAGGCAACATTGTACTTATCATGTTTGCCAAGTTTTTCTTTGTTCTGATAATTAGTTCATGAGTTATTATTTCAAAATGGCAATTTATGGCTGTACTTGGTCACGACTTCCCGAAGTAGGGCCAAAACTATTCAAGATGAAATGCTGAAATTTTCAATCATCAATAAATAAGCCATTTTATGAAGAGGAAAATTGTCATGTTTAGTAGAGAATGTACACGGGAACAGTGAATTTAGCTAATTTTTCTTAGCATGTTGAATGTTTTCAGGGAAAGCACTCGTGGATAGACAAACATTTAACGACAATTGAAAGCACTGGTGCAAAGTATATGTTAATGGGCCTAATTTCTAGTTGATCAATATCATGAGCCCTGCTGTTCTTCAGCGATGTGAAAGTTGAGTAAATCTGTATGAGAGTTGTTGGTTCAAGGAATGCCATTTCCGAATTTGGAGCATCTAAGAATATTTTTACTGCATCACTGTGTGCATTAGACGTTGAGGAGACTTAAAATAGGCATAAGGTGGCGCCACGGTGCCACTTTTGGACAATGTTAGTGGATGCTTTCTGCAGGCATTAAGAAGATATTATTGGTTAGAAAGCCTACTTTCTGCGCTTCCTAATGACATGAAGCCTTACCTGACGGCAATCAAAGAGTAAAAAACAGGTGCTTTTGCTTTACCAGCCTCCGCTGTACTGCGTTTATGGCAAAACTGTTCAGCATAAGAAAATGCCGTTTGCTGTGCCTCTAGATGAAACATTTCTATGGACAGATATTGCGTTAAAGCAATTAGACATTTATATAGGTCCAAATAAAAATGGGCAATAAATGTTTAGAACTGAATATCTTTTTTTTTCAAATCAGAACAACACTTTTTAGTTGTGTTCTAGGCAACATTGTACTTATCATGTTTGCCAAGTTTTTCTTTGTTCTGATAATTAGTTCATGAGTTATTATTTCAAAATGGCAATTTATGGCTGTACTTGGTCACGACTTCCCGAAGTAGGGCCAAAACTATTCAAGATGAAATGCTGAAATTTTCAATCATCAATAAATAAGCCATTTTATGAAGAGGAAAATTGTCATGTTTAGTAGAGAATGTACACGGGAACAGTGAATTTAGCTAATTTTTCTTCTGGCCAGGTTTGTGCAAATAGACATTTGTTTTCATGTACATGCTGATTCATTACGAGTGTTACTCATTAGTAGAGCCATATACAGTGTCCTGTTATTACTATCGTTCACCACTTTTATGAAGCAGTGCTTGAAACAAAAGATTTCCAATGAATAATAAATATCACAGCCATATTTTGGTAGGGGTGCCATCTGTGTAAAAAAATTCAGCAGAGACAATTAAGACTGATTACGTGTGGGAATGCGAAAGCATTATAGTAGTCCCTTTGGTCAAATGTTTTTTTTTTTTTTCGTGTGTACCTTGTCCGTGCAAGCTCTCGCCTGCGTTCTAACTGCACCTTGGTAAGGCCAAATCAAAACGCGCCAAGCGTCTCAGCCTCGAGGAGTTGATAAGTGCTCAGCTCCTCCCCATTGGCTGTGCCGTCACATGCACGCACACCTTTAGTCAATCAGAACAGCGGAGCCGCCATGGCGTCGGGGAAGCATCTCGCACCATGGAGGCCCGGGTTTGATTCCCACCCAGCCTGGAATTTACCACATTTTTTTTTTTCAAAGCCATCGATTTACTTTGTTTACCGGAACCTCCCTGAGAAACTTCATGTCAATCTAGGCATTTCTTACATGTTTTTACTATTTGTGCAGGCGGCCATGGTTGTTAAGATTGCTCCGTTGCGGCCGCCAAATTTTTGTGTTATGAGGCATACATTGTTTTCGCATGAAAAAATATCAAGTCATTCACGTCAGTTCCGGCATTTGTCTAATGTGGCACTACTAAACATTACAAAGTGGGCAAAACACGGGTGGATTCTTTCTCCAGGTTTGAGTGTTTGGCTCAGTCTAGTCGCCGCGCCTACTTGACATTCTTTCAGGCACACATGTCTGCAACCACGCTGTCAACATAGTCCTGTGGGAGCCCACTTAATTGTGGCTGCAGGAAGAAAAAAAAGAAAGAAAGAAAGGTGCTGTGCACGGTACATCATGAGTGCATGCCAGCTAGCCAGTAAGGCTATCGTGCCGCTGTGCCCAGGAGAATTGCAGAGAAAGTAAGATGCCAGAAATTTTCTGGGTGCCCACTTTTGTTCACAGGTGCCCGTGCAAGCATTTTTGAAGTGCACACAGCACTTGCCCGCACCTGATCCCAGACTCGTACGCCGATATCTGGAAACTTGCTTTCCAAGCATGTGGTGAGCTGACATGTGCCCCCCCCCCCCCCCCCTTAGATGTACAGTGGTGCAAAGCAAGACACCCTAGAAAGAAGAGAGAGACAGAAAGAATGCCAAATGGTCAATAAGAATATTAGTTTTCTTTTTATTATAAATAGTACTGTGCTTCAAGCCATTCTTCGTAGACACTAGCTGAGGAGGGCAATGTAGAAATTACCGAAAAAATGTTTGTCTCAGATGAAACACTGACACATGAAAGAGATGGTTCTAATTGACAATAGTCTTCACATATTTGCCTGTGGTATATGTTATGTTCTAGCACTACATTGTAATAGCTGTTGTATGCAATACTTGTGTAGAGATAGTTTGAGGCAGTTTCATCCCAAAACGTGCGCAGTCGTTATATTTAAGATCATACAGCTTGAAAATCACTGCACAATGGTGAAGACCTCGGTCTAGGAAAAAAGGGACCACCTCACCTAACCTTCTAGATGAATGGCAAAGTGGCCTGTGGAATTGCGTTCGACATGAACAGTTATTTGGGAAAATGAGACCACAAAAAACACAATAGAAAATCAAGATTCTCGATGCTTGAGCCTTTCCTCATTGCAGTGAGAGAAACATATTGTCGTGATGCAGGAACAGCACAAATCAAGAATACAGGGTAGCTCACTTTAATGAAGGCTAAGGGGTAAACTTCGTCGTCTTCTCTTTAGCTGCACGAGAGCTTCTTCTTTGTCCATGAGCCGCACATTGGATGTGGCATTTGCCTCCCTTCGTAGAGAGCATATGCTCAACTAAGACATAGTAGAATAGCTGTGGTGCACTTCATCCAGTGCAATATGGTTCCATGCGCACAGTGCGCAACGTCCTGTTTTTGCTGTCGAGTTCTCGAGGAGCTATCAGGGATGACTACGTAGTTAACGTCACTTAGGTGTCGTACAACCTCGTATGGGCCAAAGTATTGCCTCAGTAGCTTTTCAAAAAGTCCCCGTTGTCAGATAGGACTCTAGATCCACACTTTCTTGCTTGGTTGGTAGTTGACATATCGGTGTCATCGATAGTAGCGCTGTGCGTCATAGTTTTGTTGTCGGTTAATACGGACGCGAGCTAGCTGCCTCGCTTCAGCACGCTGAGTGAAAACTTCAGCGCCCATGTCGATATCAGTGAAGTCATTGCATCGCATCAAGCATCGTAGTCACTTCGTGGCCGTGCCGAAGGCTAAAGGGCATCTTTTGTGTTGTTTCCTGCTGTGCCGTATTATAGGTGAATGTGACGCATGGTAGAATGTCATCCCAATTTTTGTGATCCATGTCTGTGTACATACTCAGCATATCCTCAATGATCTTGTTTAGGCGTTCTGTTAGGTCGTTAGTTTGCGGGTGCCGCTGAGATCTAGCACTGTCTTGACGAGTGTAGATATGAAGGCAGTACCTCTGTCCGTTATTATCAGCTACACGTAACAATATGGCAGGCACTGCAAACTTGTGACCACCAGCTTGCCAATATCCTTGAGAAGTATATAATCAGTGTAGCCTGCCGTATTAACAACCTATGGAGGAGCCGAAACAATGAGAAAGCTTCAAGAGATGGGTGTAATGCTAGGCAAAGGTGCAGTACAATATTCTAGTTGATGCTACTTTAACTGAGTGCCAAGGGAGGAAGAGGTGGGTGTTTGGCCAAGTGTAGCCATATTCGATGGCATTGCTCTGTCTTGGCAAGCTTGTGTGACGCTTCTTCCTTCAAACAATTGCATAACACGTGCAGGCGCTGCGGGCACTCAGGTCCATCCAGCAGCATCATCGTGCACTGTCAACCGAGGCAGCTGCTGCTGCATCCAAGGCAGGCCACTTGGGATATTGTTTTGGTGAGTGTGTCCATCACATGTTGTCATTGTGGGGTGCAGCAGTTTCATTGTATCATTATTCCAAAGAGATATTTTAGTGGGCATGATAAAGAGCACCAGGTCTGGCCCTTTCCAACTGACAAGCGTACTTACGATCGGGCCTGCACTGCTACTTGCCGTGAAAAGAGCTGAAATTTCAAACCAAACTTCCTGTGCCCTTCTCCTGGTGGGCGCCACACTCTCAGCCAGAGACGAGATTCATCGCGCAAGTGCGCCTGCGTTGTTCGCCGTGCTGTGATGTCACTCTCGGTGACACGTGACTTAAAGAATTATTCAGGCCAACATCTATTATGTGGCTTGATCTGTTGCTTCAATAGACGAATTAAAGCTTAGAGATATAATGAAACCTACAAACTGAATGTCTGCGCGTTTTCGTTTGACTTCGTACCGTAGCAAGAGAGACGTACTTCTGTTTCGTCTGCTTGTTCCCACATTGTGCATTCGCTCACACTGAAATCGAAACTATGTAATTTTCTACAGTGTTTCAGCACGCGATCATGCTCTGAGATCCGCTTGCGGCTGCCTCAGTATTCGTGTAGCACTGACTTATACTGCTAGTCAGGTGTTCTCATGCGCTGCGCAAAACGAGGCAAACGCTACAGCTCGCGCGTGACACCTTCAGTGGAAGTGTGTCGCACAGCAGGAAAGCAAGGAAAAAAAAAAAAAGACGGGGCCCATGATGTATGCGACACGCGATCCTCCAGCTCCGGTATGGGAGAATGCAGGGAAGGACTTTCGCTTGCAGAGGCTAGATGAGACAAGTGGAGAGAGTTGGGACGGGATGAAGTGAGTAGACAGACAAGTATTCTTGTCTTGCTTTAGCGCAACTCGGTTTGAGTTAGAAGGGAGGGAACAAAGGGGACAGGTGACAGGGTGAGTGCTCACTTCCAACTGGTTGTATTTCATGACCCTAATGCGCATTATATAGCCCGCTCAAAGCGCACGTGATATGCTGGGAAAGCAATATATACAATACACAGGTTCAGCGCAGAGGACCAGAAAAACACGGTTTCTGCACCGGGAAGGGAATGAAATCATCACATCACGTGCGTCGTCATAGCAGGTTATCACATTTTTAACAAGTAGTTAATCTCGCAGCTATGCAGAGAAACAGAGGGTATGCAGATGCAGGAGTTTCCGTGCGATTGAAGGCAAAACGCTTCCCAAATCTCGCGTGCTCTTTGATGTTTATACCTACCTAGTATTGTGCAGCCTTCAAAGAGAGGTTTGCAGCCGCATTCTTTGCAGTGCTGGGCTAAATGGCTGGGTACAGACCTTTTCATTGCGCACGCATGCTCTCTCAGCCTGTCATTAACTATCGGCCTGTTTGGCCAATGCTTTTGCACTTGAGCGGGATCTCATACACAACTGCATATGCGCTGTCAACATGAGGTTTTCTGTGTTGTTTCTCACAGATTGCTTTTTTGGGGCCTTCCTTGCAGGGTGCGTACAGGTCCTTGAAATCCTTGAAAACCCTTGAAGTTGAAAAGTGCGTTTTCAAGGCCCTTGAAAGTCCTGGAATTTTTTTCCTTCCTTGAAAATCCTGTAATTTCGTGAGCAATGCACTCTGATAACGACATTGTGACCTCCTTTCTGTGGTAGATCGGCGTGGAACTCCCCATTTCAGAAACAATACGCCGGCGCGAGCAAACATGGTTCCATTTTGCAGAACTGCACGTAAAAAATAAAAGGCTTCACTGCGTCAAACCGCGAACGGAGCGAGAGACCCGTGCCGCGCTTCGGTGCTGGCTTGGCTGGGAGGGTTTATACGCTGCTTTCCTCACCCTATCTATCGTTCGTTTCACTCCTCGCCCGTCGGTCTGGCTTGCGCCACTTTCACTCTTGCGCGCAAGGTGAAGCTATTGAAGCTAAAGAGAGCTATAGTGGAGAGCAACTTTACCACTGATGCTCAGTGCCTTTGGGTGGAGGTTTGTTATATTATTTATCATACTATAAGTGCAATAACATTACCGTATTTTCTGTTCTATAATTCTCACCTTTGTTTAAGACGAACCCCCCTCAAAACGGCAGTTTTTCCGAAAAAACAAAAAACAAAACACGTTTTGACCCTTTTCGCGGCGACCTCATGGGCGCTGCCATGTTTGATCACGTAGTGACGCTTCCATTGCTTGCCTCAACTGCCTTCGTTGCCTCCTTGTTTATAAAGGAAGTGTAGGACGCCGGCCTGGCTTAGAAAACCTCTGTTTTCGAAGATATCGTAAACGGTGACTAGGTGGATGACACGAAGCTTTGATCACAGATTCAGAAAACATGCAAAAGCGCTTTCAGAGCTGATTAAGCTATGCCCAAACGGCGCAAGGAGCGTATATGGTGCTTGTTCTAAAAGCGGGTCTACATATGTATTCCAAGCTATCCAAACGTTCCGCTCATGAATTCAGTCAGGATTAGTGTGTTTTGCTCTGTGTTCTTTATTCGGCAAATATTTTGATGCAGTGGCTTGTTAGTTTCTGACTCATTGAAGTTCCTCGGTCTGGCTACTATCTGATTATTTTCCGCCTAATCGCTCGCGCGTGTGCTCATTTCCGATATGTTTGTTCTTGCTGCGCACGAAGCTTGAAACGTAGCTGTTTTTTACATTGTAATACCTTGTAGCAAATATATATATTACAGCTAGTAACTCGCTTACGCTTGTGGATCGTCACGAAACATTCAGCTTCGACCATTCGTGCGCCATCGGTGTAGTCCGTCATTTATTGTGCGTATACAGTGCGCACATATTCAAGTATGAGCCCATTCACTTATTCTTGATACGTCGGCGATAGAGTGGGCGTAAATTTTCCTGCCATTTGAGACAGATGTGAACGTGCACGGAACTTACTATGACAGGAAGCGGCGCTACTCCCTTTGTCATTGTTTAACGAGTGGTACTCTTGCCGACGTTCTGGGTATGAAGCCCTTTCTTTGAAGGTGAGTGATACAAGGCTGGCGGATGAGCAAATTTCTGTATCCTCGAGGAAAGTCGTACATCTCGAAGTGCCAGTGATACGTTCGGACAGTTGCAGCAGCGGTCCGCGAAATAACTTGGCCACACAGATTCATTCCATTCCTTAACATGCCAGTCACTATTTTTGCAGCCAACTACTGCACACGTCTTCAATCCACGTGATTCAGTCTAGCATGATTGGAAGACAGTGTGTTAGCGAAAACTCAGTTGCATTTCCGAGAGCTGATCGCACAGAAGCAAGGTAGAAGCAGTAATGGTTTCGTATTCGTGCGCGGTCGCTGAGGAGACGAATGGCGCGCTGCCGTAAGCGCCATCTCGTTTCTCTAAAACAAACTGCTCCGCGAAAAGGGTCAAAAGACGAACCCCCCTCAAAACGGCAGTTTTTCCGAAAAAGCAAAACGCATATAAGTCGCACGGGTGTACAAGACGCACCTGTTCTTTCGGTAAGCGGTTTGAAAAAGTTACAGTGACGTTTCGCTCCTTGAACATGGGTCACGCGCAAGCGTATGGGTGCCATATATTTCCAATCCAGGCGCATTTTTGCCGTCGTGGTTGCCGCGATGCTCCGTATAAAGTCCAAAGGCGATAACATCCTCCCCGCGCGCCGTATGCTGTATTATGTGCAAGTGAAAGCGTGCGACGGTGAGCCGAATCGCGCACAAGGGAGGAAAGCGGGAAGGCAGCCTTGGAGGGAGGAGGGGGGGGCGGGGCTGCCTGTACTCGGAGCAACTGCGTAATTTGCGCAGCGGCGCGTGCCGTATCTTGACAGCGATCTGCAGATGCGATGACTTCGCGGTCGATCGACTCGCGGTCGGCCTACCGCCGCTTGCCTTACTGCACCATCCTTCTCGCACGGCGCTCAGGCCCGAACTTGATAGCGCGCACAGAACTCGTAGCAATTAAGTCAACCAGCGTGCCTCGTGTGACCATAACATCGAATCCGATTTTGACGGCAGTTTTTCCGCAAGAAAAAAAAATGTACATAGGTCGGCACCGTTTTATAAGACGCACCGACGAAAAATTAAAAAAAAAAACGCGTCTTATACACCAGAAAATGTGGTATGCTGAATGTTTTGGAAATGTTTGATGAACCAACCCAGCTAATGCTGCAGAACCTGAGCAGCTGTTGAGTGTTCGTTGTGTTAACTTTTAATATAGCGGACTTGAGAATTGATCAAGACAAGGCATGACAAAATGACAAGACATGACATGACAAAATTGCAATATACACCTATTTGTTATAATATAATGGATGTGTAGCAAGACTACACCGAATGGTTTGGAAATGTGTGGTAAGCTTGCCCAGTTAATACTGGAGAAGTCAGAGTAGCTGTTGGGAGCATTCATTGTGTTTTGTGAACTTTTTTTGGCATTGTTGTGAACTTGCAAACTGATCAAGGCTAAACATTATTAACATCATTGTGATATACATTTGTTTCTTTTTATTTTAGTGCAATAATCCTATGCTGAATGTTTTGAATATTTTTGGTGAACTTTACCCAGCCTATACCGGAGAAATCTTAGCCGCTGTTGTAAGCATTAATTTTGTGTTGTGATATTGAGAAGTTATCAAGGCTACACATTTTTATTATAATTGTGATATACATTTATTTATTGTAAGTGCAATAAAACTAGTCATTTTTGGAAATGTTAGAGTAAAGAAATCCTACTTTGGATGCCACTTTGAGTCCTTGAAAAACCTGTGACAGGTCCTGGAAAGTCCTGGAATATCCTTGAATTTTTGCCTTAGAAACCTGTACGAACCCTGCTTCCTTGTTTACCTTGTGGCATAGCGCCGACAGCTTGTCCCTTGCGCTGAACAATATGCGTGTGCCTATTTTTCCGGCGACCTTTTTTGAACTATGCGAGACTCCATGGACATAGGGTAGGACGGTGGTGCTCACATGAGGTCCCTTGTCCTGGGCCTCGTGAGCACTAAGGTATCACGTCCAGACCTCCCTCTTTTGAGGATCACCAAAAGCTTTTCTGAAACACTCGTCAGCAGGGCCATAAGGCCTGGATGAGCCGGTGCACTTAGTGAATGAAGTTGCTAGCCCCCTGGTGGTGGCATGAATGGGTCAGAGCTGCTCTGAGACATGAGACGGCAATGCTTCTTTTAACTATTTTTGAGTACGCAGATGTGAAGGGGAGAATACTTTTCTTCGAGCGGGGGTTGTAAGCCCAACATACGTGCTCCCTCTCAAACGATATCTCTGGGTCCAGAAACCTTATGTTATTATCGGAGGAATGCTCGATCGTTGGTTCTAAATGTTTCATTACCGATTGAAAGATGTCGAAAATTTCTTTTGCTCGCGAGAGTTGGCCTGTTCCGTCAGTTTTGTTCCACAGCTAGTAGATCACAAGGAAATCATCTACAAAACGAAATACTTTAGTTACGCTGGTCGGTAGGAGACAGCCCATGAGGCTTCTGTCAAAACTTGCTAGCACAAGGTTGCTAAGAACAGGAGCGATACAAGATTCAATGCACTTGCCGTCCCGCAGGATGAAAATGGCACCATTGTAGCTTATGAACGTCGACTTGAGGTAAAAACTAAGGAGCTCTAAAAACTTGTCAATATGTGTGCCACATGCATTCTGAAACTTTGTGGTCCCATACCTATCAAGGCAGTGGATAATTTGATCACACACAAGGTTGTGGGGCAAGAATAAGTCTTGCACGTCAACTGATAACTTGCTCCGAGCACTCATTCTGAAGGTATTCGGAAACGGGCTCATGATCATCAACGGGGAGGATATCTAGGGACGACTGCAAGTAGGAAGCCACGCACCGTTTCCAAGTACCACGATCCGAGACTATGGCTCGGAAAGGATTGTGGGTTTTCACGGAAAAGAACACAGAAAGACACAAATTTTCTGCTGCCTTGACAGACTTGGCCAGAGCAGAGAGACCCACCTCTTCACAAATCTTGGCCGCTCGGGTTTCTAGTTTTTGTCTGGTTGGCGCTGACCAACTCTTTCAAGTTCTTTGAGATGGCCTCTTCAGAGTGTCTTCAGATCGTCACCGCCAATACAGAGTATCTGTGTTGGCGGTGACGGTTGCCTCCTGAAGTCATGGGTTCATGGCATTGAAATATTTATATCTTGGCTATTTATAAGCCAACCTGAAAAATTCTTGCAGTAGAATGCTCCCTAGAGGGCACGTATTAACTTCCAGCGTATAACTAAAATTTCCTTGACTTGGTGAAGGAAATTTCATAACTTTCTCAGATACAGTTAATGCATATTTGATTCTCATAAAAACACGATTTTTTACATGTACGCACAATTGTAGCACTAATTTGCAAGAGATCTGCAAACGTCTCTTAACTTTGTTTTTTTTTTCATTTGATATATATCCTGTCTTCTTTTCAATTCTTAATTTACAATGATTTCTTAAAATTTAGCAGTGGCTGGTGCAGAGGTTCTATTGAGTTTGGTGTCTGGTAAGAACAAACTAATCAAGCTTTAATGACTAATTATTGTGTAAATTAACTATCAAACTTATTAGTTACTAAAGTAAAGTATTTTGTTTGAAGCCAGTCATATCCAAGTGATACAGTTTCGTAAGGTTCTGATGATTAGCTGAATATTGCAGCCCACCAGCTCATGAATTGTAAAAGGGCTCTATGTAATTTAAGTGCAATCGTTCAGGCCTGAAGGGGAACCATAACTGGCATTTCGGTATGTTGGTCATGCCTTTTCTGTAGATACTTACAAATTTATTGGTACAAGAAAAGTATAGCACTTGGACAGACCAGTAAAACACAGGTCTCGAAAGTGGCGTTTCAAACCATCGATCGCAGGTGGCCATTTTTTCGTTCTCCTTTGACGATTGCAAAACTTCGGAGTGCATTTAAAAATCACTGCCCTCGCGGGAAAAAAGCGAACTGCTTAGAAAACTAAAATATAGTTCTCCTCCTTCACGTCCGATAGCGCAGTATGTCTGTGAGTGCGTGGAAGGTCTCGAAAGCGGCGTTTCAAACCATCGATCAGGGCTAACCATGCCCAATGGGTGCGGTACAAGTTACGGATGTATCGAAATTCTGCCTGGGAGTTTTTGCCACCACATTTTAAGGATAGCTTTCCTAATAGAGGACAGGTCTCACAAAAAAATACATTTCAGGTCCAGCCTCTTTCTGAAAAAATCCTTTAGATCTTAATTCTTTGGCTGCAGAGAGAGTTGTAAAAATGTTACTTTAGATTAATGCAACTTTTTTTGTGTACCCAAATAGGAAACCATCCAATTTAGAGGCTGTTCCATTTAAGCTACAGTTCTGTTTAAATGATTTGTGTTTACAGAGATTCTACTGTAGTGGTATTACCTGTAAAAAACACGGCGGCTGTAGTCATTTCAGAAGAATTTCATCAAAATTTGGGTATCCAAAAAAATCTACCAATGTTGCTGATAAACTCGGCTACAAATCTTTATGCCTTCTACAGGCATGATTGTGCAGCATTACAGAAAACAACTTTTAGAATAACTTTCTTGTGGCATCATGTTTCAGGTACATCTTCAAATTTTGAAAGCACATTGCATGACGACAAAAGTGTTTCTGCAAGCAAATACTCCACTGAAGACCACTTAGTAGCTATAATTTTTTAGGAGAAAATCTGATATGGTGGAGGGACACATCTGGGACACTTGGCACAGAGGGGCCCTGTTACAAATTCAGATTGTATGTAGTCTGATTTCTAAACCAGTACAGTCGAACTCGCTTATAATGATCCCAGATATAACAATCTATCAGTTATAATGACCGCATTTCAGTGCATTTACGATTTTCCGACCTTGCCTGTTGAAACTGCTTCCAGATATAACGCGCATTTTTAAATTGCCATACTGTTAAAATGAACGCTTCGAGCCTGGTCATGGAAAAAAGAGGGGACACGCGAAGTACCAAAGCACAGAAGCGCAACCAAACTCTAGTTCAACTACTACGATTATACGGCCAAGATGAGCGAGCGACCACCGCGCACAGATTTTGGAAGCCGTGAAGAAGGTGACTAGCTTTCAAGGCATGCCTCCAGGGAGAATGTGTACAGCATAAACAGCATGGCATAGGGCATGCACCGGTGCGAAATCGGATGGCACAAAGGCGGCACTCTTGCACAATATTCTGCGCGACACCTAGCGCATTACGCCTATTTCAACTATTTGGATCGACCGACCATCTGTGTCCTTCTGCCATGGGAACAATGGCCGCTCAAGCATTCCTGTTGTTACTGTCGTCATTCACGGGGCCCAAGTTGATGAAAATGCTGCACCATACCCCATGTTGCAAAGGATCGGCAGTTAGTATGCAGTTATCTGGAGATCACGGTTCAGCGGTGCTTCATTTTTGCATTCCTGATTGCTAACTGTTCATGGTGACATTCTACCTTTTGAACATCGCATTTTTTTTCACCTGAAGCAACTTGGATAACATAATTTTACAGCTCTTGTGTAGCTGACACTCAGTTGTAATGCCGAGACCATGATGTCCGAGACCTTCGCAGAATGGCGGCATGCCACAGTAGTTGTGAAGTTTACGCTTCCGGCCAACTAGAGTGCTTTGCCCTCTTGTGTAGAATACAATCATCTCCTGCTGGTAGTAAAATGTATTACACGCTGTTGTGTATGCTACCTGTGGAGTATGTTATTTCACCAAGCTCGAGGGGTGTTTCGGGCCCCTTTAAGGCTAAATCTATATATAATGACCACTTTTAGTGGAACTATCGAGATCATTATATGCAGGTTTGACTGTATGCAAAAATTGGGATCCATGCAGTTAAACACTTACTGGTACTTGCCGGAAGTGTTGGTTACTGGAAGTTGTGAAGCATTGTTGCAAGAATTTTCGTAACTGCATGCTGTTTCTATCTCCGCTATTACTATACTCCAATTCATACATACAGTTATTGAGGGTGCTGCCATTTTGCGATCACAGCACTATCATCCGGCGCCATGCTGGTATGCGCTGGAGGGTGCACGGCGAACATGCTTTCGACGACGAGTGGCAAGTTTTCGTGTTTTCCTGAAAAGTGTCAAAAAGTTCTTGTAATTAGGAAACTTCATCACTTAGCTTTGATACAGCCGCAATATTGAACGGCGATGGGCCTAGAGGAGCTGGTACAGCTCTGCCTGCAAACAACATTGTCTGAACATTGTTGATACGTGCAACATGTCTAGCCTTGAACTCTATTAAGCTATCACTCAGGTGATAACAATCAAAGGTGCCTCCTTGTGCCATGCGTTGTTCTTCACCAGCATACATCTTAATCTAGGTAACTAGCAAAGCTCCAAGGAAACACGTTTTGCTAGCTTTTGTGCTCTTAAAATTTTCGCGGTGTGATTTTCTAAGCATTGTTTACCTGGCACCCGGGTACCAAGCTTTACAAAATAAAGAACTAAAATAACTTGGCCGGAAAGGTCATTAGCATAGAATTCTGAATAAAACGACTTGTTGAGTGGCCGCGAATATGCCACAATCAACCAGATGCATGCACCATGTTGAAAGAATATGTGCACTCATAGGTCTCTGTGCACTTTGTCCGCTTGAGAGAGCTGAAAAACGGAACTACTCTCTGCAACAGCAACTTTATTTTCCATAGTAATGCGCGGCGTCGGCCGGTGAGATTCGGAAGCACTGGAGAGCCCATGTGAACTAGGGGAGGCTGACGTGGCCTGGAAGGAGCGAGGTGGGGAATGGCAGTACACTGCTAGAAGAGAAGATCGAAGAAGTCCGCTAGAACACTGGGCGAAGAAGGCGGTGAACCAGTGGTGTCGACATCTGGTTTGATCCTCCACGCCCCTCAGCTGTGTACCGTGGTCGCCAGCAAAGGCTTGGTCCGAGGACAACAGCCCCGTCCTGTGCTACGGGGACAACCTCACCCTCATCCACGGCAACGCTCAAGCAGCCAGGACTAGTCTACGGAGACAACCCTCAGCAGAGATGCCAGTAGTTCACTGCGATACCGACTCAGACATGTAAGCGCCACATCGCACTATTAGGATGTTTTAAGAACTCAGGAAATGATTTAAGAACTCGTGAAAGATAATAGCGAGAAGGGCAGAGATCAAACTCAGTGTAATCATTTACGTGGTTGTATGTAGATTTGACGTGAACTTATCGGACCACGTCATACGTCACAAATGTGTATTGTGTGTCTTTGTCTGGATTCATGTCTCTTGTACCAGTAACCGTGACAAAATAGTGGCGAGCCTGCCAGGATTCTTATCGTTACGGTTGTCGAGCAGCGTGAGCCATGGATTTAGACAAGTTATCGAATGTGGGGGAAAAGACAGGTCTCAAGAGTGAAAACTTGCTAACTGCTTGTGTGATGAGAGGGCGGCGTGATGTGAGATGGCACACGAAGAACATGAGAGGGCCGAACGACGAGCACAATTAGATACGGAAAAGCACAGATAGAAAAGCAGAACTGAAGTTACGACTAGCTGAATGAAACGCACAGAACTCGGCAGATGAGATACGTTCGGTATCGTCAGAAACAGGGTCGATCCGCGTGCACAAAATATGCCCTAGTGAATTAATGGCGCCTTTTGATGGACAAGAGGGACAACCTCGATGCGTACCTACAACGATTCGAACGGATAGCCCTCGGTCAGGGTTGGAACAAGAGTGAATGGGCAATGGCGTTAAGTCTTTGTCAGGTGAAGCACTGAGTGTGTATGGCAGAATGCCAACATCAGAATCATTGGACTATGACAAGGTGAAAAGCACACTACTACAGAGGTTTAGATTGATGGCTGAGGAAATTGGGGAAAATTTCAGAAGTACAAAACCGTATGATGCGGAAACAGTGAAGCAGTTCGCATCGAGTATAGCTAACTACTTGGACAGGTGGATAGACATGTCCAACACAGAAAAAAAAAACATACGATGGAGTAATAGATCGTGTAGTAACGAAGCAGTTCTTGACGTGCTGTAGTCCAAAGCTGGCAATCTTTCTGAAGGAACGGGTAACCTAAAGAGTATAGGGGAATACGCGACCTTTGCCGACCAGTTTATAGAGGCACAAAGCTTGAAAAACTTGGGGAGAATGATGGATGAGCGTTGTGAAACGCAAGGGTTCCCCCGCAAAGAAAGGGCTGTTGGTGTAGAGACACCTCAAACGTGTTTCCTCTGCAACCGGCTGGGCCATCAAGCTGCGGACTGCAGAGTTTGGGCTGATCGCGGACAAGTGCAGGGATGTCAGACATGCCACAGGAAAGGACACACGGCTGACGTGTGCAGAGACAAGACAGCTTGTGCTGTATGTTCCAAGGACAAAAAGGACGGCATGAAAGCTGATTTATATGACTGGAAGAGAACGAGTGTTGAGGTCAAGCAAGAACAAAGGACAGATCAAGCAGGACCGCATATGCCAGTAGTTGATGGCGAGATAAAAGGAAGACGGGTGTCGGTCCTGAGAGATAGTGGCACAAATACAGTGCTGGTAATAAGAAGCTTAGTTGATGATGTCGAATTCACTGGCGAGCAAACATAGGGAGTCCTTGCGGACGGAACGCCTAGGTGGCTCCCAGAGGTCCGGGTTTTCGTGTCAACACTGTACTATACGGGTTTGGCGACAGCAAAATGCCCAGAAGAACCATTATATGACCTTATATTAGGGAATGTGCCTGGAGCAAAGCGCGTTGATGATCCCGACCCCCAGTGGCTGCCAATAACGTCAAGGAGGCAAGCATGGTCAATGATCAGCAATGAGACAGATGAGATCACCACTGAAGATGATCATGACGACGGGAACAATTATACGCCCCAGGGACGTCCATGCACCAAAGACACGAAGTATGACATAGTTGCATTAGCGGTGCAGACGAGAGCGGCAAGGGCAAGCCGATTTCTACGCCTGTTGAAAGTACGTGATATACAAATCTTAGATGTCACTCCTGCCGACCTTGCCAAGAAACAGAAAGAAGATGAATCAATACGAAAGTGTTTTCAAAAAGTATCGACCCCATGCAAAAGAGAAGTCGCACTTCATTTGAGTGAGATGCATGGCGGGATATTATTTAGATGGTGTCTATTCACGTCTGGAAGAGAATGCTTACAACTGGTAGTGCCTAAAACTGCAGACCGATGGCCTGAACCTTGGACTCGATGCTATTATGGCTGGGCACCAAGGCTGCGCACCAAGAATATGGCCACAAGATATCCTGATGCCATTCCCCTGAGAACTATCGACACAGTGAAGTAGAGATGGGCATAACGGCTCACTTCAGTGAGCGGCTCGGAACGGCTCAGCTCACTGAAATGAACCACCGGTTCACTTAAACGTGTAACCTGTGTTATGCATATTCTGTAGTTATCTGGCTTTGAAAAAAGCAATATTATGACGTCTCTGTTGGCATGACGTTTATTCGGCCCGAGTACTCGGGAGCGGACCAGCAAAGGCACACACCCGATGATGATGATCACACATAACTGAAGATGAGGATCGAGCAACGTAGAATGATGATGATAATATATAGATGAAGAAGATGTGCGTAATAAACGCCCACACTAATTTCCACCCCCCACGTGGAAGCGGCCATCCTGTCCGCAGGTGAAGGTGACGAAAAACGCCGCGTGAAGGGTTTCATGCAGGAGACATGAACGACCTTGGTGCTGCGACAACGGCAGTCTGTTGCGGCGACAACAGGAGTCGCGCGATAATTGACGGGCGATATCTGCTCCAGGACTATCTAGGTCCCGATGAATCGCGGCTGGAACTTGTCGCATAAACCAGGCGTGCGAAGGGGCGTCAATAGAAGTATTTCCTCATCAGGTCGGAAAGACACAACGCGATGGAAGGTGTCGTAAATGATCTTCTGGTCTTGTTGTCTGGCCGCTGTGTTTACGCGAGCACGCTGGCGGCTCTAGGCGAGTCGTGCATAATTTAATAGCCGTGTTATTGGTATTTTCGCTATGTTTAGAGAATAGTTTTACATATATTAAAAGCGTGAATTTTTAGTTGTAATGAAACTTTCTTTTCTGTGATATTGTGGATAAAATGCTTATGATACTGTAACAGGCAGAATGCAACATACTTTTTTCAAAAAAAGAAATATGTAACTTCATTGTCATTACAGAAGCTTGTCTGTTTTTGTGGTACTTTAAAGTCAACTTCCGTCAAAATAAGAACACAAAATGATTGTACATTATCTTTCAACTTTATTCATTCATTCACATACGTACGTTCACTATGAGTGAGCTCTAACGCCATGCAAAATGAATGTTAAAATCATTTCTTGAAGTACAATACAAAAATCATACAAAAGATCCACAAAACTGCCGCACGTACCTTTCGTTTTTTTGTTCTTTTTTTTGTTCTTTTTTTTTTCTCTTGAGCGCATGCACAATACTGGTGATCATGCCCTCATGTACCAGGACAAAAAAAAGAAATGAAATTCTATTACAACACATATTATTGGCCTCGTTTTAATGACGTGTTAATGATACATGCTCAGAAAATACACAGAAGTGGATGCCATGGGCAACATTTTCATGACTACACTAATTAGCACAAATGAACACCAGGACGTAAACTGTACGTTCACCTGTTGTTTTTAAAGACACGGAAGACCATTTTCAAAGTGTTATTGGACCAGCGCACGATGTGTGATCGGTGAGAGTCGTTAGACATCGTTCGAACAGCAGCAGGCAACGAAAGGGTACCATCCTTTGCCAATCAAGGCTTCTTCTCCCCTCCGTGGCATCAGGTGCCACACCATAGGACGCACAAAAAGCCAAAGGGACTGCTGCGCACACCACACACGGCAAGCAAGTACCAGTAGCACGAGTCTGTCCACACCAGCCACCATTCGTCGGGAAGAAATGGAAACCTCGAAACCCAGCTGAAGACTCGGCTCTGATGGAACGGTTTGGCACGGCTCATTGAACGAGAGAGAACAGGCTTCCTCTCTCCGAAAGAACCGCCGCTCACTCGCTCTTCAAAAGAGTGGCTCAAAAGATCCGGCTCGCTCCTGAGCGCTCTCTAGGGACGGTTCCTCACGGCTCACTGAACAAGAGAGCCGGCTTCCTCTCTCCGAAAGAACCGCCGCTCACTTACTGAACCACGGCTCCCTCGCTCTTCAAAAGAGCGGCTCAAAAAATTCAGCTCGCTGCTGAGCGCTCTCTAGGGACGGTTCCTCACGGCTCACTGAACGAGAGAGCCAGCTTCCTCTCTCCGAAAGAACCGCCGCTCACTTACTGAACCACGGCTCCCTCGCTCTTCAAAAGAGCATCTCAAAAGATCCGGCTCACTCCTGAGCGATCCATCTCTAATAATAAGTGCTGCTGGGCTACATCCAGGTCTCGCCAAGACTGAAGCAGTATGGAATGCTCCCAAACCTCGAGATGCGAAAGAGTTGCAAAGCTATTTGGGTTGGGTGAATTTCTATAGATCGTTTCTCCCCAACCTGTCAGATGTACTGCAGCCATTGCAGGAAGCCAGTTCAGGTACAGTTTGAGCAATAGGATTGGAGGCCCGATAGCCCATGCAGATGGGTTGAGTAGACTCCCCTTGCCAATAACTCAATGCTCTGCAGGGGTGCCTGCGGAGGTATTCATTCTTGAAGGTGTCTATTCCCGTGTCCTTTCATCAAAGGTGGTTTCAGAAACCACTGCAAGAGATGCGGTGTTGTCAAGAGTGCTACAGGATTTATGGTCTGGTCATGTTCAAGACTTGCCATCAGAGGGGGGGGCCATACGTGTCCCGATTAAATGAGTTGAGTGTGCATCAAGACTGTGGGCTCTGGGGAAACTGTGTTATGGTACCCTCCAGCCTCCAAGGGGAAGTCGTCAAGTTACTACACGAGAGCCACCCTGTGTAGTGTTGTGTTGTATTTTAAACCACGGTGGCGCCACTAACACCACTAACACTAACGCTGCTTACCATATATACCATGACAATAAACAGTGCCGGGGACTTCGTTTGTTACCGGCTCAGCCGAAGGTCGCGTCATTCCTCCCGTCTCGACATGGTGTCAGGAGTGAGGTATGCTCCGAATTGACGACGATGTCTCGGGACGACAACACCAAGGACAGCGAGCCACTTGCGGCTGCCGGCAAGGGAGTCATGGTAGTCGCTGCGCCTCACTTGCAACCGCCCCCTTAATTCGACTTCGAGAACCCGGTGGCTTGGCAAAGATGGCGCCAACAGTTCGAGGACTACAGTTTCGCTACGGGTCTTCACGCAGCAGGCGACGAAGTTCGCGTCAGAACGCTGCTGTACTGCATGGGAACCAGGTCACGGGACATCCTGTGCTCGTTGCAAGTACCGGACGAAGATTACGCAAAATACAGTGTCATCGTCGGTAAGCTCGACGGGTATTTCGTACACCCCGCCAATGAGTTGTACGAGAGCGCAAAGTTCCACAGACGCGTTCAACAGGCAGGCGAGACTGCTGATGCGTTCTTCACGGCTCTAGGAAACATGGTGAAGCGCTGCAACTACGCTTCACGTGTCATAGAAGAGTGATTGGTCCGCGACCGTTTTATTGTTGGCCTTCGTGACACGAAGTTATCGGACAAGCTCTGCCGGAATCCGAAACTTACATTAGGTGAAGCGCTCATGTGTGTTCGTCAGGCGGAAGACGCAGAAAGGGAAACAGCAAATCTTTCGGCATGTTCGCCAGCAGTGATAACGCATCCCGGGCTGATAAACGTGGACGCGACGAAAGTCATGCAGAACCGCCCACAGGAGCGAGACACGCACCACGCAGCGCATGTTTCTTCTTTGCCTTGCAGATTTTGCGGACGGTCTTTTCATCCGCGCTCAGAATGCCCTGCGCGCCGAGCGACCTGCAACAAATGCAGTAAGAAGGGACACTTCGCAGCAGTGTGCCGTGCTGGCAAGAACCTTTCCCTTGTGGAATTAAGTGCAGTCGGTTCGAGCAGCGGAGCCCGGGCCAAGTTTGTCGACGTAAAAGTTGACGGAATGCCTCTATGCTTTAAAGTGGACAGCGGCGCAGAGGTCACAGTGGTCCCCAGTACATTTTCTGGGATTCCACTGCATCTCGAGGCGCCAGAAGGGGAGCTCGCGGGACCGGCGGGGCAACCATTGGACGTGCTAGGGACGTTTGTAGCCACTCTGCAATGGAAGCACAAGCTGGTGAAGCAGCGGCTGTACGTAATGCGGTCACAGATCGTGCCTCTTCTGGGGTTTCCTGCCATCCAAGAGCTGGGTGTGGTCAAGTTTGTAGATCCTGTGGTCGATACCGAAAACAACAAGGCGACATCAGACCAGCTATTTTGTGGTTTAGGCGAGCTACAGGAAGCGTACACTATACGCTTAAAACCAGACGCAGACCCCTACTCGCTGCTAGTCCCAAGACGGGTGCTCATTCCATTACACGGTGCCGTCAAGGCAGAGCTCGGCAGACTCGAAAAGGAGGGCGTGATCAGGCGCGTGACAAAGCCTACGCCGTGGTGCGCCGGTATGGTAATTGTACCGAAGACGTCAGGTTCATACCGCATCTGTGTCGACCTTGCCAAGCTGAACCAGGTAGTATTGCGAGAGTGTCACATCTTGCCCACCGTAGATCAAGTTTTGGGACTTCTGGGTGATGCGCAAGTGTTCTCGAAGCTCGATGCAACATCCAGCTTTCATCAAGTAAGGCTGGCAGAAGAATCTCAAGAATTAACGACATTCATCACACCGTTTGGTTGTTATTGTTACCGTCGGCTGCCATTCAGGATAACGTCCGCCCCAGAATACTTCCAGCGCCAAATGAGCTACATTCTTGAAGGTCAGGACGGCGTCGTGAATATGATCGACGACATTTTGGTTTTTGGCCGAAACAGGGCAGAGCATGACCGCCGGCTTCAAGCAGTGCTGGGTCGTCTTAGGAACGCCGGGCTGACCCTCAATAAGTCTAAATGCAAATTCGGTGTTACAAGTGTCAAGTTCCTTGGGGTAATTATTAGTGGCAGTGGTATTTCGCCGGACCCAGACAAGCTTGCCGCTGTCAGGCGCATAGAACCTCCGGTCGATGTCGGTGGTGTCCGCAGACTATTGGCATGGCCAACCACATGGGACGGTTCTTACCACCTTTGTCAGAGGTAATGGCACCCATTCGTGGATTGCTCAACAAGAAAAGCGAATGGGCGTGGGGACCAGCCCAGCAGGATGCGTTCCAGAAGTTGAAGGATCTGATGTCGTCCAACATCTGCATGGCGAACTACCACCCACTGCACCCGACCATCATATCCGCAGATTCTAGCTCGTTTGGCTTAGGTGCTGTTTTGCTACAAGACCAGCCGAGTGGGGAACGTAGAGCTGTGGCCTACGCATCACGCTCCCTCACACCAACGGAACAAAGGTACAGCCAGACGGAAAAGGAAGGCTTGGCAGTTGCATGGGCAATCGAGCGGTTTGACGAGTATGTCCGTGGTCTATACTTCACCGTTGAGACTGACCACTTACCGCTCACGTCACTGCTGGGTTCCATGGATGTCGATGCTCTACCGCCAAGAATCGACTGAAGCTCATGCAAGCTCAAGAGCATTTCTGCTGCTTGTGGACTACTATTCACGCTACCCTGAAGTCATCACGCTACGCAACACTTCCAGCCAGGCGGTTATTTCGGCTATCAAGAGTGTCATGGCTCGATTCGGCATACCGGAAGTGCTCCAAAGTGATAATGGACCCCAGTTCTCGTCACACGAGTTTGCAAGTTTTGTGAAAAACTATGGGTTCAGTCACGTTACTAGCAGTCCTGGATACCCCCAGTCAAACGGTGCAGTAGAACGGGCAGTGCACACTGTGAAGGACCTCTTCCGCAAGAGCAATGACTGCTTCCTGGCACTGCTAGCGTATCGCGACACGCCAGGCGTCACGGGTTACAGCCCATCGCAGCTGTTCGTGGGTCGGCGGTTACGAACACGCGTACCCAGGGACCACGGCAAGCTGTCTCCAGAAATACCACCACCAGACATCTTCTCCCAAAAGGACACCACCGCCAAGAAACGGCAAGCTCGGAACTTTAACCGTCGTCACGGGGTGCGAGAGCTTCGGGACCTCTCTTCAGGGGACGAAGTGTGGGTAACAGATGCCGAGTGCCGTGCTCAGGTTCTCAGCAGAGCCCAGCGGCCACGCTCGTACATCGTGGAAACACCCAGGGGTGTAATGCAGAGAAACCGACGACATCTGGTGTCTTTCGCAACCGAACAGCCCACTCCAGATTCAAGAGCATCATCCCCCGATAAACCAAACCTGACATCTCCCACCTTATTTCCAAGCCCGGGGCCAAGCCAGGAGCAAGCATCACCCGGCAAGCACGAGAGTAGTGCCAGGCGTGACACGAGTGACATCCCCGAAAAGGTTACAAGGTCGGGAAGGCGTGTGGTGCCACCCAAGAGACTGAACTTGTAAATGTGACCTCGGAAAGGAAGATGTAGTGTTGTGTTGTATTCTAACCCACGGTGGCGCCACTAACACCACTAACACTAACGCTGCTTACCATATATACCATGACAATAAACAGCGCCGGGGACTTCGTTTGTTACCGGCTCAGCTGAAGGTCGCGTCGTTCCTCCCGTCTCGACACCCTGGGGTCACAAAAATGAAAGCCATCGCCCGAAGTCGCGTGGTGGCCATCGTCAGACAGCGACATCGTAACCACGGTTCATGAGTGCTTCACCTGCCAACAACAACAGAGACCATTGAGACCTGTGCCTATGATGCCGTGGCCGTTCCTAGACAGGGCCTGGTCAACAACAAGAAGGCAAGTTGGGCCAGTTGGTTGGGATTCATTGTAAGGATCGTAACAGCGCAAACAAAACACGGACAAAGGGAAGGAAACACGACAACACGGCGCTGTGTTGTCGTGTTTCCTTCCTTTTGTCCGTGTCTTGTTTGCGCTGTTGCGATCCTTAGGAAGGGCCTGGTCAAGGATCCACGTGGACTATGCGGGACCTTACAGGAATTCCTTTTTTTTTTATTGCAATTGATGCATTCTGCAAATGGATTAAAGTTTTTTCCGTTTTCATCACCTTCAGCAGTATGTACAATTGCATGCATGCGGGTGATGTTTGCGAATCAGGGCCTCCCAGACATGGTGGTATCGAACAATGGACCCACATTCGCAAATGAAGCTTACGAGACCTTCTTGAAGAAGAATGGCGTGAAGAAGATGCTAGTACCGCCCTATCACCCTGTTTCTAATTGGGTGGCGGAGAGAGTCGTTCAAACTACGAAAGTAAAATTACACAAAGTTGGCCCAGAGGACCTTCGTGCACAAATTGCACGAATACTGTTATAGGTCGACACCCCTCGAGGTCACTGGGTGTTGCCCATCTGAGCTGTTGATGGGACGGAGGCTCAGGACTGCATTGGATCTGCTGCGGTCGGACCCAAGGAAAACGGTCCTCCAGAAACAACTCGCTCAGAAGATGGAGTATGGTCAAAGAGCGAAACCGAGGGTGCCAGCACAACCAGGAGACAGAGTATTCGCCAGGAATTTTTGGCCAGGTCCGAGCTGGATTCCCGCTGTAGTCACCAGGCAACACAATTCATAGGTGGAGCTACAATTGGATGATGGGCGACAATGGACCCGGCATCTCGACCATCTAAGGCCACAGTCGATGCCCGACCAGCACAACCGTCGGTGCTCCAGCCCCTCTACTGCATGCTTGGAACCACATTTGACTTTATCCTCGGGGAACAGAGGTACAGGTGACAGTGGTTTACCCGAAGCAGCGACAAGCTTGGAGGGTCAACTACTACCATCCGGTGAGCCCTATCAACTGGAGACCAATGACACCATAACATCAACACGCACCGATTGCTTCCTGCCTCCTTCCATACCTCGGCTTTGCCGGAGCACTACGGAACGCCGTCCGGTGCTTCGGTTTTCTCCTTGAACTTCTGGGGTCTCACACATGCTCTTGGGACAAAGGAACGACAACACAGTAGTGCAAACAGACAAAAGGGCATTTATTGCTCCTTGTATACACTAATGCATGCTAGCCAAATTACTACACATAGAACATTCACATGGGTGCGCGACAAATCAGGGAAGTCCGACTCACCGCGACTGGATAGCGAGCGAATATGTTCTCCCGCATGCTACACACCAACGCCTAATCATTCACGTGTATGGTCACACGAATGGTGGTGCGTTCGAACGATCCGTGTTTGTCCAAAATGAAGCCCTGCTCCTAGCCTCGCGGGCTTTCGCGCATGCGCGGGGCGTCCACATCGCTCACCGACCCCACTTGGAAGAAGAAGCGCCTTCTCCTTCTCGTGCCCAAGTAACCCCGCGGTTAGGTGGCGTTAGCAGCGCAACACCCGTTCCATCTCTCGTAACATCTACGCTGACCGCCGCCGCCGCTTAGCTATGCGGGGAAGCCGGATTACAGGAGACGAGAGCCATGCGGGGAAAACAACATCAGGGGATGCGTGAAAGTCGCGCATCCCCTCAAATGAAAAAGCAGAGCGCATGACCTGTGCGGTCAGTGTGCCTATGCTCCTCACAGCGGCTACTGTGTCTTCGTAGACGTGCGGTATGGCCGCGGGTCTGGTCACTACAAAGCTATCGTAAAGACAACTCCTTATTTCACTACCGACATAGAAGCAATGCCTCGTGTCGGTGCCGTCCGGGTGTTCAGTCACAGTGAAGAGTTAAGTTACTGCAGTCTGGTATGGACCTGCCCTTTTTACGTGTAATCGTATATGCCCCCGCTTTGAAGATTCGCGATGCGGGTGTATGAAGCTCTGATAAAAGTTGGCACAGTGCCAAGAATGAGGTCAGCGGCGCAGCTCTCACGGCAGATGATGGATGCTCTAGATAAGATTAGACGAGCAGCACTGCGGATGACGTTATCGGCACAGCTGTCACGGTGCTAACTCGCACAGGTAGCGCGGTGCGAAGTGCATGGATTCAGTGCCCGACATAACTCGGCGCTCGAAGAGGCCCAGTTCTGTATTGGCACTTGGAAAGAACAGTCGGTGCTTTATCGCTGTGTAGTAGTATGGACGGAGCGGGTCCCTTTCGTAGTCTTGCAGCTGAATGGCCAGATAGAACCGAGATGCAATGGAAGCACTGTCTAGAACAACGCCAGTCTACCGATCCCGAAATCGTCGCTAAACGCCAAGCCCGGGCTCGGGATCGGTAGACTCGCGTTGTTCTAGACTGCCCTTCCGCTGCATCTCAGTCCTTCTAGCTCGCTGTTCAGCTGCAAGATCACGAAAATAATTAGATAAACAATGACGGCAGAAATTTAAAAAAGTACGCGCACGAGAAATACAGGTTCACTTCATGGAACGAGGGTAGTTTTTTTTTTATATACCATACATAATTTTAAATAGCGTCTGTGGCATACAGTGTCATTATTGTCATTGAACTGAATTGCTAAAGGAGGTGGACTAGCATGAGAAATCGAAATGTATACTTGACTAATTCACAAAAAAGTACTACTTAATCGTTTCAGTAATTACTTTACGGCACATATGGCAATTGACGAATTTAGCCGGTGAGTTTGCGAGGCGCAACTCACCAATTCTTTCATTCACTTGGAATGAATTTCCCGAATAACACCAATTTCGAGATATGCGCCATCAAACTCGCTGTAAAAATGCACTGTTGTTCCACTTACTTTTTGTAACTAAACGCTCTTTTTGCATTCAAGCACAAAAGCAATTGGAACGCCCATGTATTTTGTCCCACACTTGGGAATTAATTTCTCGAAACTGGTGTCATCCTAGAGATTCATTTCAAGTATCCTCTTGCAAACTCACCGGCTGCAATTAATAAATTGCAATATGTGCTGTAAAGTAGTTATTTAAGAAATAAATTAGTGAATGTTGTCACGAGCCTTCAGAAGTCGTCTTGTGGGTTTAATAAACCGTAAAGCAGCTAGCTCCTGGAAAACGTGTCCCTCAGGGCTGGCTCTCGAGAAGGGAAGAGGCGCGCGTCTTTGTTCTCTTGGGGCTCGATCCACTCTTGCCCTCGACCCACTATCTACAGGTGGCAATATTTTAGTTAGTTGTATATGTGATTTGATTTCTCGAGCTAGTAATGCCCACCTCTTGGAATAATCCAGCTCAAGGACAATAATTATCCTATCTGCCTCAGGCAATTTTTTTAAATTCCTGAAATCTTACAAATTATCACCCCGTTAGCCCGTATTTACAAACAGCCTGGCATATCGAAGCTAGAAAACAGGTGACTCAGGTAATGCTTTGGCAAATGTAATTAACTTTTTGTGAGCCTGACGAGTAGGAATCGAACTCTCCAGCTACAGATATTTTACTTGAAATGAGTTTCAAATGTTGGAAAGCAATATTTTATCGAGTTTTGAAGTTGCAGAAACTAACACTAACCGGTCTACACTTATTTTTCTGCTAAGGTCCGCCCAAACGGTGTGCCTGCTGTATTGCAACTGCGATTAAATTCCTTTCAAGGTGCCGTGTTAGTAGGGTGATAATCTTCTCTTCCGTGATTCGTTTTTGTCTGCTACACACGTACGCAAAAAGAAAAAAAACTAGCGTAGCTTGCACTGGAGGCGCAATGCTAAAGAGACAGCGGAGCTGATGGGCACTTAGCTGGTCCTGGCTTTTGAGTGGCTAGGCTTTTGACTTGATTTGCATTTGTTTGGTGGGAGTGAAGAAAATAAGGCACACACTTTTCCTATTTGACTGGTACAGATTCATGGCAAAAGCATCTTTGGGTTGTTGTTTTTGCTCAAGAAATTTTCACAGAACTACTTGCTAGTTCCTTTTGAATGCAGTGCAATCTTTGTTTCCACGACCAGACACTGTTTTGAAAATCCCATGGCATGCTGGCATGCGAGCCCGTCTTTTGCCTTTTCTGCTGATTCAAGAGGTTGCGCATTACTGTTCGCAAGAAACCTTTCTCACTCACCACCAGCTGAGTGCACATAGGCATGGTTCTTGACTGTCCTGCAGGGACTGAAATGGGACAGTTGGTGCACTTGCTGTTGCAAAACTTCATATAATTACACCAGAATTACAACGTCCCTCTTACTTATCGCATAGATTACATTATAACTACAGCTACACCCGCATTTACGGCACTTTTTAACTTCTCGTCACTCCCGTTCGTCACCCGCCTGTGGAATGATCTTCCAGACTGCATCACCCTGCAGCGCAATCACGACACCTTTTGCGAAAATCTGCTCAAACACTTCATTGATAACGCTCACCACGTCCGTTTGCTCTCATAATTAACACTTTTTTTTTTTGCCGTATGTATAACACTTTGTGCATTTCCCTTGTGTTCTATGATGCATAGTTGTCTTGTACTTCATATCATTTCTTCCGAATTGTATCTCCAAAATATCTTGTAATCGAATATCTGAGATCACTAGTTTTGTGTTTACTTTTATCTTTCTGTTATGTTTTTTGATAGTTATCCTACTTACAGACTTTGGATTTGTCCACCCTTAAACAATGCCTTGGTTTACATATACCTTGAATGTTAATGAACAAAATAATAAAATAAATACCCTGCACATGATTCTCAAAGAAATTTTCAAAAACTTTCTTTTGCAAATAATTTTAATCCAACACATCATTTGTTGTTGATTAAATCAAATCCATTTCATTGTTTGGGCCTGGTGGTTAAATTGCGCTCCTAACGACAAGAAGTAACCTATGCCACAAGAAATGCAGCTTGTTTCATCATTTTTGTCAGTGCTATTTGTAATGTGTGCATGTCATCTGAAAAATCAGACAAGCCATCATGTTCGTTTAGTCCAGATTAAAAAAAAATTGCATTTGTTCAGGTGATTGGCATTACAAATAGCGGTGTCCAGGGGACTAGTTAAATAGATTTGCTGAATGAATTAGTGGATTCACTCAATTAGTGAATATTTTTTCATTAGCAAACTGGACATTGTGGTTTCTGATGCAAGTAATTGCAAACACATAGCTCACATTGTGGAGTGGCGACCTTTACAGCCTCTTTCAGAAATTCACCCAAAAAGATAGAACAGTGCTATCTGCTGCAGGATATAAAAAAAAAATTTGGCCGGGGGGGGGGGGGGGGGGGGAAAGAGAGAGAAAAAGTAGGTGATAATGTTGCTTCAATGAGTGAGTCACTTGTACTTAGTTGCACAAGTAACCGAGCAAGTCCTTGAATTTGGTGGTGAAAGAATCACTTGGCTACTGTACTTAGATAGTCATCCAGAAAGCTTATTTCTGTTAATTTCAAATCAAAACATAAGGCATGCAGTTTCATTTTTCACAGGATTTGCTGATGAAAACAACTTCTTTGTGTTTGTTTGTCATTGTAGTTGTTCAAAAACCGATTGTGTATGAAGTGGTGATTGCAACACTTGCTTTGTTTTGCTAAGTTGCTACCAAAGTTAAGTTCATTAGCTGTGCCCTAGTGACCCATCCGTCCTGCGCATAACTTGTTACAGCTTATTGCAAAGTAATTAATCTTTACAGCAAATCCAGTAAAAGATGCGGCATGCTTCTTGTCACATAGTCTTCAATTGCCTAATTGCACATGGTATAATTAACCTACAGGTAATGTCAGCCTTTTCAAGTAATTCAGCTGCACAGAGGGAACTGCACTGTTGACCAAAGGGTAATCCCGAAAGATCAATATAAAGGCCATATGTTGCAGTGTGAGGATGCAGTACCAATAAAGAATTTATGATCTAGTACAGATAGTAACTCTTAAGAGTAAGCATCAGTACCGGTAAGCATGAGAAGATCAGGACTTCTTTGTAGGGCGTGGCTGAACATTGGTTCAAAAGGGTCTTTGAGGTTTGCATTTTTTTTTTTTGCAAAAGCCGTGCCCTCGTGGTCGTGAAAACTGGAAACTACAATATAAATAAATTGCAGTTTCCAGTAGTAGCAAATGATTGAAAACTACAGCATATTGTCTCAAAAACGTTTTACTCACACCAACAGTATACTCACAAATAGGCTATACAGTAACAGATTTAGAAAAATGTTGAACAAGATTTTTTGTCCCACAAACTTGTTTTTATCAGCAGACGCTTGAGCAGTCTCCGCAAGAAGAGGCACGGCCATTCCGAGCTCACGACTGCGTGCACCCTGGCATATACGCAAATCGCAACGGAAAGGGAACCGAAGGCAATTAGTAGAACTTTGGCTGTGCAGTGCTACTGCAAACACCATACGCGGCAGCCGTAAAAAACTATAGCATCTCCTCTGTGTGCACCTCGGAAGTAGCAGACGTGTCGACCATGTGAGCGAGTTTTCAGAGGTAAACAAGTTGAACTGTGCGCCCCAGTGAGTGGAAACACAATTTGAAATGGGTGACTCCATAGAGAGCACCTATAAACAACCAGTGGTGTCGAATGTGCAAACATAAGACATGTATGGCAAAAAAGGGTTAAACGTGCTTTCATATGGGTGCATCAAGTTGGAAATCAGTGTGGTCTGCTTCACCTCTTGCACATTGTCATTCATTGAAATAGCCAAAAAAGCAGCAATGACAGCCAGACGAAATATGGCAGCACCAACCTAGGCAAATCAACAGGATGGGCCAGAAGTGCGATTCCCCTAGTGGCATCGTGATGCCAGTGAGGTCAGTGTGAGTAGTATAGGCCCTTTCGGGAGTGTGCGAGTAAACTTGAACCCACCTGCAATCCAGCAAAAACACCTTATCACGTTACTACAAATAGCCGTGCAATCAGCGCATGCACCCAATCTACATCGGCTGGCAGCCAGAACAATTGAGAGCTACGTGATGCGAAGCATTGCTGTTTGGTGGTTAAAAGACACTCGCAAACCGTGGTAATTTTCTGATGCAAAACATACCCCACAGCTTGGGAAGATGAAATGTTTGCATAGCCTTGCTTTGTTAGAGATTATGATTTTACTTTGTAATGTATGCACAATTATGCATATGTACATCCATTGACATAACTCAAGGTCCATCGGTTCACTGATTGTGGTTTTGACCGTGCTTTGACTGCTGACATCACTGTTGGTTTCACTGGTGGATTCACGGCTTAGGGTGGAGCACGCCCAATGTCAGCAATCGCTGATGCCAATGCGCACTTGTGGAAAAACCCAGGTGCCTAGAATGTGGATATGCACGCGATAAGTGATTGCACATTGTTTCGTCGGTGCTCTACCAGGTCTGAAGGTCACATTCTGGGCTTTTGATACTAGCTATGCAGTCCTAGGTCACCGTTCGAGACGCACGAAGGCAACGTTGACCATGCCGGTGACATATGAAAAAAAATATTGCTCTCTCGGCTCAACTCAGTAACGAAATTAGCACTCGGTTGTGCAGGCAGAGGGAATTTCGGTCTCATCCTTATACATTAAGCCTACGGGGTCAGTGGTGGTGCCGCTGTCTGATTAATCAAGCATATTCGAATTACCGGTGTCTGAAAAATTGGTTGGCCAAGTTGTCTCAAGTCTCATGGCTTCCACAACATTGGCTGTGCACAGGTGACTGTCTCGCATGTGTTTATTGTGCAGAGCTGTCAGAGGAGCAGAAGGAATATCAGAACTTGGCACGCAAATTTGCACGGGAGGAGATTCTGCCTAAGGCGGCGCACTATGATCGTACTGGGGAGGTACGTATATTTGTTTTGTTGCATGACTCTTGCTTTGAAATGAGACAGCTTCTGTTTCTTTACAGCTGTGGTTTGAAATGAGTTTGACTGATACAGCCAAGTGACTTGTTATGACATCTGTAGACTAGAAAAAACTTGTCTCTACCCATATCTAAAAGGAGCAATCCATCTGACTATTGTTAGGTGAATGCAAATTCGAATTGAAGATGATGATTGTCATGAAGCTAGCCTCTTGGTTAGCTTAAAGGGACACTAAAGAGAAACAGGAAGTTCAGCTGGAATAAAAGAGGGACCTTCAGGAATGCATGCAGTTTTTGTTGGGTGCAAAAATATGAGTTATTAGCGGAGAAATTCGTAAACAAAGACCAAATATCTCTTCCTCAATTTCTCTCACCCCAGATTTGGCGCTGAAGCAGTGTCGTCACAGATTTCATTGCTCTCAGCGAATCAGAATGCACCATGACACGTCACCGCTTTCGTAAACGGCCGAGGCGCTGGCTGCATGGCCGCTGCGTTTGCGTTTACCGCGATGGATACCGTTGCTGCTGCTGAACCTTGCAATGAAGAGCTTGCCAGGGAAGCAGGACTGCATTTCAGCGATATTCAGTGAAACGGAGCGCGAAATGATCCTCCTTGCTCGAGCGGTAGGTGTTTCGGCGTGCGATGGCCGTGAGCCGCCGGCCGCGCCGGCGGAAAGCAGAGCTTCGTTTTCGTCGATGGTAGGCTTCATGTTCCCGACAGAACAAGCGTAGCAAGTTGCGCACGTACTCGGTATGGTTATTTTGTGGCTTTATTTAATGACATTCAGCACTCACCGAGCCGCCAGTTTGCTGCTGCAGGGGCACCGGTAGGGGGTTTAATGGAGGCTGCATTGAGGGAACAGCTGCTGAAGAAAGGACTGGCCTCTGGGGCACGCCAAGATACTTTCCGAGGGTAGGATTATACACATAATCCGAGGGCGAGAATTGTAGAGAGCACACCATCGGTTTCTCTGGCTCTTTTGCTGTTTTATCATCGGCAGAGCGCTGAGCCATTGCGAACGCCGGGGAGCCGGGGCTCAACGCGCGGCACCACATGAAAGGACACAATCTAGTCAGCACTGCCGCTGCTCCTGAGCAAGCACCTTGGGCCATTTATGCAGCCCTCAACATTACACACACGAGGCATTTGCTGGCTGTTTCCCGCAAAGTCCACGTTTTTCGAGCCACGCAAACACACAACCTAATACTGTAGAGCGGAACAGGCACGCGTGATGATGCATGGACCAAAAAACAAAACTACAAAACTATCACGACCGGATGTACCGCCATGCCATTTTTTCTTATTTTGTGGTAAACTTGTACTTCCTCACTTGAAACGGTTTAAAAAGTTGGCAAGTGCTGTTTATGTACGTTTAAGGTGTATTTCATTCTGCGTTTTATTAACAGCGATAAATCGCTCTCGACCAATCACGACCGGCCTGTGTTTGTAATCTCCGACGTCACGAACGTGTAGTGCGGGAAATTCGAAGGGGTGTCGGCACCTATCCTTCAGTTTTTCGCTATTTTTTCGCTTATTAAACATCTGTTCGCCGTAAGAATGGTATGACTGTGATTGTGATAGGATAAAGCTCAACTTCCGGTTTCTCTTTAGTGTCCCTTTTATTGGTTAGATTAACTGCCCCGGTAAGGACTGTTACCAGGTTCAATCCCCCAGACCAGAAAACCTCTGCCTTTCTGGGACACTCGTGTAAGTTTCTTTTGTATCTGTGGGCTACTTTCAAGGGTTTCCGTTTATATAGTTGATCAGGGTTCCTGTGCCCATTGTGTAACCTAGTGGACTGTCCAATTCTGCTGCTGCTGAAGTGCTGATTGGCTGGGCTCTTGGACACGAGCGAGGAACGGACAAGCACCCCCAGCCTGCCTCCTCCTCGTTGGTTCAACAGTCAGTGGCGACCGAAATGGACAGTCAGCTGTTGCGTCCCGAATCGGCCGGGCGCATTCTTTGATTGTTTCCCATCGAGGCAGGCCCTTTCATGAGCGTCGCCGAGACGGCGACAGTGCCAGACACCGACGAGACAGGCAAACAAGCGCCCCAACTAGGCAGTGCGCATTCTTTGGGTGCTTCTCCCGATGCCACTCCCTTCATCAGCAGCCGCCTACTTGGCGACGCGGCGCGACACCAGCTGGGACGCGATGACAAAGAAGCTCACGAAGCTTGCCCCCCTTCGTTAGATGCGGGGATTAGTGCAAAGGTCATTCTCCCGACCCGGGCAAGATGACCGTCGGAGGGCAAGAAACAGGTCACCGACTTTCGTGGAAGGAGTGTCAACCCCCTGTTTCCGGATTGCCTCGTCCTTGCTTCGAAGGTGCAACATTGGAGGCGGAGTTCAGCGAACAAGACGGCCCGTCTGATTGGCCGCATCAAGGTCATCTGATTCCCTAGTCGGGTCAACTAGGGAAGACCGATGTTTTACAAGGGGACACCTTGCGTGCAGTGGTGTGTCCTGACCTGTTCTGATATGTGCTCAGACATGTAGTGAGCTGAGACTTTCAAAGTGCTCTCCCATGGAGTGGGCTTCCATATTTGTAGCCACTGTAAATATGTAGAATAAACCCTTTTTTCTCTCGCTCTTACTCCCGGACGTACTCATCCCTTTGGCTGAAGGATCACCGGCCTAAACGCTACCCGAGTCTCAACAAACTGGCAGCAGCGGCGGGATTAATCTCCGACCTGCAACAACGGATGGCAGCGCTGAGATGAAACACCAGCCCGTTCCTAACACCGCACTTATACAATACCCCCCCTCCCCACCCCCTGCTATTACTGAATAACCTTCCTGCTTCCTTTAAGAGTATTGAACAAAGAAAAAATTGCTTTTTTTTCTTTTTTCTGTCCAAGGTACTTCACGCACAATCAGTATAGAGTCCATCCCAAATATATCAATCTCGGATACACTCAAACCTCGTTTTAACGAACGGGATATAACGAAATAATGGATATAACGAAGTAAATGAAATTCCCTTTGAAATCCCCATAGAGATCAGTGGAACCTCGTTGATACGATTCTGCGTAATACGTTTTTCGGGATGATACGTTTTGTTCCCGTTTCCTGGCCAACGTATCATAGGAGCAATGTATTTTCATGCGGTTGATACGATTGAGTTTCCACTTGAAATTGGATGATACGACTGCAAACTGGTATTTCTGAAACTCGTAGCTTTACATTCAAGTGTACTACATTAAATTGCATTCCAACGACTCACGAACAACATGTTAAGGGCCATAACCACATAAAGCCAACAGACATCGAAGCCAAGGAAAGTATCGGGGAAATTAAGTGTAGTTGAAATTGTAATGTAGAAAATAATGAAGAAAAGGGGAAATGAAAGTGGACGAAAAGATAACTTGTCGCCGGCGGGAACTTCCGGCGTATATAATCAAAATTTGCTATGTGGCCTGGTGTGGGGCCCTTTGATAGTGCTAATGCTCTTACCCATGCTACTGTGCGAGTGAAAGCATGTGACGTTGAGCCGGCAATTGCGGCTTGCGCACGCAAGGGCGGGAAGGAAGTGCTTAGTCTTCCAGTTGTGCACAACGCTCCGGAGGAAGGGTAGCGAGGTGGAGGGCCACACTTGCGGCCGCGCGCTCCCGCCGGCCCGGAAGACTCCGAGTGGGGTGGGGGGCCGCATTCTTTGCCGCTCGCGGCGCTGTATCTTGAAAGCCATCTGTGGCAGAGTCCACCCTCCCTATGTTTTCGCGGCTAAGATAGCGTTGATGCGAGTGCCGGCATGAAGCTCAATTGACTAACTGCCGCTGCCGTTCTGACTCAATCCATCGTTTCGACAGCGAGTTTCCACGGTCATCGAGTGAGATGCGTTTATGTTTGCTTGTGCGCGTGTGACACCATGCTTGTTAATTTAGTTAGTGTGCCTATGTTTACAAGTTTATACGGCCGACAAAACTACTATCCTTACTTTGTATAGCTGTCTACTAATTTGCTATCGCAATCGATGCTTCGCCTTTCGGGTGAAACTGCAACTTTTCTTTAGGGGGCCCTTCACCAGGCCACATAGCACATTTTAGTTATACGGTGGAAGCTGTTAGGTGCCCTCTTGGGAGTGTTCTATCACAAGAAGTTTTGAAATTGGTTCATTAATAGCCGAGAAAAATATTTCAGTGCCGCAGATGCACGATTCCAGGAGGCGAGCGTCACTGCCAACAAAGACATTCTCACCACTTGCCCCATCTAGCCTCCTGAGGCGAAATTCCTTCCCTGCGTTCTCCCATGCCAGATCTGGAGGATCATGTGACGCATACGTCATGGGCCCCACCTTCTACTTTTTTTCCTCACTTTTTCCTGCGCAGCGCACTTACGCTGACGGGTCACGCGCGTGAGCTCTTGCGTTTGTCTTGTTTCACACGGTGCACGATTTTGCGCGCTGTGCACGAGAGCACTTGATTAGCTGTATAAGTCAGTGCTACGCGAAACATTGAGGCCGACGCAAGCGGACCTCGGAGCATGATATGCACTAGAACACGGTAAAAAATTACATTGTTTCACTCTCAGTGTGCGCGACTGCACGACGTGGGAACAAGCAGACGGAAGTATGTTTGTCTTGCTACGGTACAGAGTAAAACAAGAACACGCAGACATTTGGTTTGTAGGTTTCATTATTTTTCTAAACTTTAATTCGTCTATTGAAGCAAGAGATCAAACCAAGTTACAGATGTTGCGTTGAATGATTCTTAAAGTTACGTGTCACCAAGAGTGACGTCACAGCACATAGGCGCACTTGCACATATACTGTCAACTCTTGGCTAGGAGCGCCCACGAGGAGAAGGGCAAACGCCGTTAGGTTTGAAATTTCAGCGCTTTACGCAGTGCGTAGCGATGTAGTGCTTAGCAGACATGACTGTTAGTGCGCATTGTATGCACTGCACTTGTCAGCTCAATATTGCCAGATCTTGTGAGGGGCCATTTAAAGGAGATCATGTGATAGTCTTTGTTATGCTTATCTGCACCAAGAATGCTGCGTAGTGCCCTTTATAAGCTGCCGCTGTAAAACTAGCTTGCTATATGCAAATGTGAATCAAGTGCAAGCACAGTGCTGTGCAAGTATGGCAGCACCGCAGTGCAGTGTAGAAACCAGCTTTAATTTAAATATAGAGAGAGAGGATTGAAATTTTGTTTGTGTGTGCCTGTTTGAAAAGTTTTGGTCTTTTTTGTTTGAGACTTATGTTGTGACCCACTGGTATTTGAATGCACAATATTGTCACGAGTCAATGCGAACAAGAGACCACACGTTGAACAAGACGGTGGAACAGCTTAAGAATTACCAGCCCAATGATATCTTCTTCGTCTTCGAATTACCCTGTTCTACTACTCAGAGTCAGTTAATGCACATACTGTCATCGTCGTTCAAACGTCTAGATGGAGTATGCGTCAATATAATATATAATATAGTGTGTTGTTTCTTACTGCTGCCTTGGCCATCAGAGGAAGTCATTATGGTGACGTAGTAGTGGCAGTGTAAGAGTGGCCCAGCAACCTGTTCTACACATGTTTTGATTGTGGTACAGGGATGTTGCATATGCTTGATGATGCCTGTGTTGTAGTACTACAAGGTGTGCAACTTCTTCCTATTGTAAGAGATAAGGAGAGCTGAAAACTAGCTGATGGTGACCACACCTTGTCTTATGTGCAGTTTCCCTGGGACATCGTCAAGAAGGCCTTTGAAGTTGGATTGATGAACCTTTCCATACCTGCAAAGTATGGTCAGTCCTCATTTCCTTCTCTGTCGTTCTGCCGGGTTGAAGAGCTAGTTGGTGCTAATTTGCAATGGAAGGACTATTAAGAACCGCACAGCTCTAAAGAACCCTCACCCAAGTCATGCCTGTGAAAAAAAAAACAAGGCACGAAGCAGACAGCAATGCTAATCGAAAACGTTGGTTTCCGTAATGGACTGTGCAGCTGACATAGTTATCTTGAAGATATATATGGTAGGCTTCTATAACTTCTCGCATAACCTTTGCTGGAACAGGATACCTACGTTGTTAAACAGTGGCAAGCAGCTGCAGCTGACAGTGGTCCTCTTTTTTGTGTTCTGCTTGGCACCGCAGTTGGGTTGGGATAGACACCAATGTGTCTGCTTTCAAACAATGTGTGCTTTTATACATTGGTGTCTGTGACTCATGAAACAAGGTTGAAGATCAGACCTCATCTCAACCTTATTTTGTGATCTCGAAGCTGGGTCCTCACTGTGGAGTGCACCTGGTTTTTGTGTTTACCATGCATTGACTTAATAAAGATGTTTCAAGGTCGCTCGGAGCCATCTTGAACCTTGCAACTTGACCTCACAAATATTTGACCGCACCAAACCTCGTAATTTGTGTGCAAGGTTTAAGGGAAAATTGTTGTGCTCACTCACTGAATTTCTAGAAGTTGCCCACTTCACCCCACTTCATGAAATTGCGATAAAATTGCAGCTGAGGTTCAACATTGTGATGTTTAATCTCGTTAGGTAGCCTACCTTTGTTAGTAAATGGTTAAATTCATGAGTGCAGCCCGCTTATCTTCGTAATTGTATCATCAATGCTCCAGGCAGGTAACTGCCAAAATCTGACTACCGTAAAATTCCGAGTAAGCACCCCCCCCTCCCCTCCCTCTTTCCTCTGTTATGGTGAAGGATAATTCAAGAAAAGTTGATGGGGGAGCCCTTGCTCGGTCGGGGACCGAAATTCACGGGCTGTCGGCCCCGGATCCGGCGGCCAACGTGCTTGGCTGTACAGTCTCTCAGCAATCGCATGCTTGCCTGGCTTGCGCGTTCACTTCCGTCGGCGTCGATAAAGTGAAATGGATTGCAATTTAAGCGCTGCATAATTGTGTACATACTGTGCTGACCAACACAGGCGCTTTGTTACGAGCTGCGTGCAGTCGTGTTGCAAGCGCCACCAGTCTCCGATTCGACGGCCCTACGAGCTAGGCCTGGTAGGGGCACTTGCTCGGAATTTTACGGTAGTAACAACAAATGCACACTGTTAGAGGTAGCACACCCAACACTAGCTGTATGCATTGGCATGCAGGCGTTGCTTGCTGCCAGCAGTAGAGGAACACTGTCCATGCTTTTACTTCCCATACATGGGCTGTTTTTGCAAGCTTTAGGCGTGTGCCTGACTGAGAAGTGGCATTGTGTGGGTGCTTATGTGCCTACCTTTAAAGCACATCCAGACCTTGCACCCAATTTACACTGTCTTAGCAAGCATGAAATACTGCCTACAGCTGCGTCATTGTTGCCTGTTGCAAATGAAGAAGAAGGTGGGCCGGGCACGAGCAGCGGCCACGGGCTCTGCTCGCGTAGTTGCTGCCAGATGACGAACGAGTCAGATGTCGGGGTCTAATCCCCGTCATTGTTTTGCTACATTTCAAGTGGTGCCAAAACCGGAAATGAAACCAGACTTGAAATGTAGCAAACAACGACGGGGATTAGAGCCCGACGTCTGACTCGTTCGTCATCTGGCAGCAACTGCGCGAGCAGAGCCCGTGGCCGCTGCTCGTGCCCGGCGCACCTTCTTCTTTATTTGTAACATTGCCTTTTTACTTGTGGCGATGTGATGCATGTGTGTGACAGCCATGTGACTCATTATCTGCGTGGTTGGACTGGAGCAGGGCGTGCGCTTCCGTGTGCCCAATTTGGTCGCACTTCCATGCTTTGGCACTTCGCGTGTGCCCTCTTTTTATCGGGTTTAAAGTGGGTAGCGATGGGGCTTGTTGGTGATTCATGAGGAACACTTGATATGCTGTGGGTTGTGTTTTTACTTGTGCCTTCTTGTGTTCATGTTACATTTCGTGCTGCATCGAAAACGGGTTTAAAGCGTTTGTTGTAGCAGTACGACGATTTAAAAAACATTCATTATATCTGGAAGCAGTTTCCATAGGGAGAGTCGGAAAACCGTAAATGCTCTGAAATGTGGTTGTTAATAACCAATGGATCGTTCTAAGTGGGTGTACTGGCAGGACGTAGTGCGATTTCAGCCATTCGATGTGAACCATTGCGCTGCCGTTGATGCTTAGATGGCTGAAGGGGCTCAATGACGTAGGTGACATCTGAATGGAAACACAGATGTCAGAACGTAGACGGCGAGGAAGCACCAGCAACCATTTACGGTCATCACATAAGTAACTGTGGCGTTGAATTACAGAAGCCCATTGCAGATGGTAAAGTGACTAGTAGTGGTGGTATGTGGCGGTGGCTCATACAGGAACTCCAGGAGAGAGGCTATCCAAGGATTCTGGCGCTGCTCGGATGGCATGTCGGCATATGTAAGGGATGAAGAATCGTAGCTGGGCACAGACGCAGCTCCAGGCTCATGGGCAATTAAGAAGCGAGAAAGGGCGTCGGAGCAGTAACGGCAGTGACGCTTTTTCGAGGCTGATCTCGGTCGGATCGGCATCACCAACTTCTTCTGCTTCCAGCATTACGTCCCATGGCATACGGCAGCGTCCGTTTTCGTAAGAATAGGCTATGGCTAGCTCGCAGAGTTGTCTATGACAAGCAACAAGCCTTTTTGCACTCACAACAGGGCAGAAAAAAATGCAAATCGACGCAAAACTCCAGCTGGGAGTGTGCTTCGCTACAGCCATGGCTCACCCAACCTGGTACTACCCAGCCAACATTTCTTGCCACTACCAGGCGCCGCTACCATACCTCCAGCACAAGAGGCCTACGACAGCCAGGGCTGCCTCTGTTGCTACAAGGTGTAACGTTCTGTTTAATCAAACATAATTAATCTGGCCGCCACTTCTACCTCTTCTCTTGATCTCTCATGTGCACTGCTTCCTTCTCTTTCACGAGCGTTACACGGGCCTCTCCTCTGTCGTTAACCCTCCTGGGTTGATATGGTACCGCGTTGTTCACAGATGATGTTTCAATAACACCTTGTGGTTCACTGTAGCACAGTCTTTAAAATGCCTTGCTGATGAGTGGTCTTCACAACCTTGTTGGGTCCTGTAAAAGGAGTCTTTGATCCTTGCAGTCCCCCTTGTGGGTTCTTGGTGTCTCACAGGAGACCAACCACCGCGGGTTCGAGCTTAGCGAGCCACAGGGCCGCGTCAGCCGTCGCCTCCAGCACCGCTCGCGCGCGAGCTCAGAGGCCGCAAGGGGCTACCGAGCGACGCACGCAAAAAACACAGTAAAGCCCTGAGTTGACGGAAACCGTTTACTGAAACCGTCGGCACCAGCACTGCACAAACGCCCGCACGGAGGGGAGCCAAAGGGGTCCCGCACCAGGGCGAAAATACAATAACAGGCGCCTATAGCACGTCGCGGCGAGAGCACAGGCTCAAGCTGGGACACGCCGCTAGGAAAAGTCCCGGCGGCTATGCTACTTGCTCTGGCGGTAACCAATGGGTCAACTCGCGAGAGCACGGGCAATATCCTTCAGCTTAGGCTTTCGGCAAGTGCGGCTCGGCGAGGTACGACCTCGCGCGAGCACTAATGGCACCGCTCGTCGGCTTAGCGTCGGGAAAGGATCAGCACAAAGTACGCGCTCCCCGCACGGGCAAAGGCACCGTGCGCGAGCTCCAGTCCTAGTCACAAAGGTGTCGGCGGACGAGAGGAAAGCATGAACGTACCGTGTGCTGGTCCCGGAGAGAAGTCCACGCTTCCCCGCTAGCAGCCGACAACAGGCCGCGTCGTGACGTCAGCGCTCCGCCCTCACCGCCAACCGCCGCGTGCGCAGCGCCACCGCGGGAACCGGTTAGGTGGCGCGGGCGGAGAAGGAGGCCAGCGGGGAACGATGGCGAGGGATGGCAGAGCAGGCGAAGCGCGCGCAATCATGCCGGCGCAACCCTCAATCCCCACACCCTTCGAACAAGCACGTAATCTCCCACTTGTATGTCAAGAGTCGGCGGTCGTAATTTCTTTTCATTGCGGTTTTGTATATATAGTTAAAGCTGGATATAACGAAATTGACAAATTCCTGAAAAACTTCGTTATAAAGAGGATTTCGTTATATGCAGGTTCGACACGAAAATTCGAAAAAGAAACGCTTACCATATTTACTCGATTCTAACGCGCCCTCAATTGTAACGCGCACCCGTTTTCCGTTTTCGTCGAAGCACTCATCCTTGGAATATCATAAGAAGCCAACAAACAATGACACCAAGGACAACATAGGGAAAATTATTGTACTTATTAATTGAACTAAAGAAATTATAAATAATGTAAATGAAAACGGATGAAAAAACAACTGTCCGCAGGTGGGGAACGAATCCATGTCTTCACATTACATGTGCGATGTTGCGGACAGTTGTTTTTTCATCCGTTTTCATTTCCATTATTTATCATTTCTTTAATTCAATTACTAATAAGTACAAGCAATTTCCCCTATGTTGTCCTTGGTGTCATTGTTTGTTGGCTTCTTATGATATGATTAATAAAAATCAGGCCCCTCGGTTCCCTTTCTTCTGGTTCATTACATAACGAGGGCTCGAATCCGGCAACATTGATGCCTTCAGGTAGCATATGTAGTTTTACTGACCAGTTGCCATCACCCAAAAAGATCACGTGCTCGTGACGCCTGCGGCAGAAAGGATGTTCCACATCCGCCCACAAGTTTGGGAGTGGTGGCGCTGGCTAACACTCCCAGCGTTAGTTCTAGTTGTAAAACATAAATACCCCAGAAAGTGGATGGGAAAACGGCTCCGCGGTAGCGCAATGGTGAGAGCATCGCACGCGTAATGCGAAGACGTGGGTTCGTTCCCCACCTGCGGACAGTTGTTTTTTCATCCGTGTTCATTTCCATTATTTATCATTTCTTTAATTCAATTAATAAGTACAAGTAATTTCCCCTATGTTGTCCTTTGTGTCATTGTTTGTTGGCTTCTTATGATATGATTAATAAAAATCGGGCTCAACGGTTCCCTTTCTTCTCGTTCATCCTTGGAATGTCACACCAGGTACCGGATGCGTGGACGCGTGTCGTTTTGCGCAAGCGCGAAGCATCGGAAACGAAGAGCGAGCGTCACGCTGGCGTCGTAGCGCCGTGTATTGTTACATTAGAACCCCGCTGTTACGTTCCCGGGGGCTGCGTTTTCTCGGCTGTTACGTCGTTTTCAGCCGGTCCCGGCACAGCTCCCATAGAACCCAATGCATTGGTAACCCCGCTGTTGCGTCGCAACTGTGGGACCGTTCCCGCATCATACGTTGCAAATTGCCACCCCGCGCTGGCCCGAGCGGCCATTTTGATTTTTCATGTCGCTTGGCTTGGTGGCTTGACGATTGCATTGGCCGCCCAAAGTGCCGGGGGCGACAACTGTGACGTATTTTCAGTTTCCGCCAGCAAAAGTATGGCCCTTGAGATCCGTATTTGCTATATAAAGATGGTGTCTATGATGCGTGTGGCCCTAAAACTGGTTTTGGCTCATAGATATTCCGTATAAAGTCCAAGGGCAATGACGCAGTCGCCGCGCGCCGTATGCTGTATGTGCGAGTGAAAACGTGCGAGGGGAGCCGACGACCGCGTCTAAATCTCGTGTGTGCAAGAAAAGCAGGGAGGAAGCGCGCCTTCTTCCGTTGTGCTCGAGGCATTGGCGAGGGGGAGGGATAGCGGGGCGGCGTTGTACTGTACTCTGGCATCAACTGCGTACTGCGCAGCGGCGCGCGGTCGCGTGGGCCGTATCTTGAAAGCGATCTGCGTTGGGGCAGAATCTAGCAGTGTTGGTGCGTAGGCGGCTCGTAGCTTTGCGCGTGCTGTGTGTTCTCGGCGCTCAGTTTGTGTTGAAGCGATAAATAACAGCACGAAGGTCACTTCGCTCGCTTCTCCAGTGGCGCTTCCACACTCCGCCAGCGTTTGACAGCGCGTGTCCACGCTCATTGAGTGTTATGTGTCACAGCGTGTACCAGCGCGTCGGCAACATCAACTGGAAAAGGAGAAAGTGCCGGCTTGGCGGGCTAGGCCAGCTGCAGCAAGCGGCAGGATCAGGTTTGAATGAAGGGAGGGGGAAAGGTCACGCCTGCGGCGGCAAGATCGCCGGGTCGAGGGATGCAGGCCCGCCTCGCACACGTGCGCTCGCTTCGCATTCCGTCGCGGCGGAGAAGGTGCTTCAGGTTGCTGCTGATGCAAAAGTGACAAAATTTGGGGTGAAATGTCGGAGGGGAAAATTCGTTATATCGAGGGGGTCTCCCGCTGCCACTTCGTTACGTAGAGGTCTCATATACATGTGCTTCTACGGAGTAACGGCGGGGAATAGAAAAACTTCGTTATATCCAGGAATTCGTTATATGGAGGTTCGTTATAAGCAGGTTTAACTGTAGCTTGTTGATCTTCAGACTTTCATTCTTGCACCAGCAAAAGATTCGCGATTCCCAACAGGTGGTCTGCGGGAAGCCATTCCAATTTTCCATGGTACGCGAAGTACGGTGTGCACCCCAAGCCAGCCGTGTGTGAGTGATTGTGGTGGTTCACAGCAGTTTCAAGGACACATTTCCAACGGCCTGGAAATCCCAGGTAGAGCGCGATGGAACTGTTTGACATCCCGTATCGCTCTCTCGGCGAGTCCATTTGCTTCTGGATGGTATGGTGCAGTGAAACGAAGCTCTATGTTCCTCTCGTCAGCCCAACGTTTCAAGCGATCATTTCTAAAAGCTGGACCATTATCAGTGACGATTACTTTGACGTGTTTGAACATATCTCGATTAAGCAGCAAGATAACGCTTTTGGAATCTTCTTTTCCGGGCTTGTATGCCCCCATGCGTGTGCACTCATCAATGGCCAGTAGAAAAGCTTGCGCAGTTTGTACTCCCTCCCCCTTTTTTTCTGAGCTCCGCGAAGTCAAGGTGTATAGTCTTGAATGGCTTTTCTGAGTGTTTTTGGATAATCATTGCGCTTCCACGGGGCCTGAACTTTGCTTTGCAGAGCTGGCATTGATGGCACGTCTTCACATATTCCGAAATATCTTGTTTCATCGTCTTCCAGTAAAATCTTTGTTTAATCTTCCAGTAGGTCCTCCAAAAACCGTCATGGCCACCAGATTCCGGAGGATCATGATACAGGCTTAGAATTTTTCCTACACTCGTAGGCATGTGTAGCCTACCATTTTTAAGAGTCATCTCTTCCGTGCCGTCCCGCAACATATGGGTGACATACTTGTCGTCATCGTGATTCCTAATTAGCAGTCTTGACAAGGCGTTTGCATCTGGTAATTTTTCTCCTGGCCTGTGAGCGACATCGAAGGCAAACTGTTGTATTTCGCTCACCCACCTGGCCAATCTTCTTTTAAGTTGCGAGAGATTAAGAATGTATGTCAATGCTTAGTTGGCGGTGTTTGCCTTCCAGGTACGCCCTGAAATAACGAAATGCCATTACGACTGCCAATGCTTCTTTTTCCGTCGTTGGGTAGTTAACTTCTGCCTTGGTGAATGTGTATGAATAATAGCCGATCACTTTAAACTGTCTCTTCGGATGCTCGCTTTCGTCTCGCTGGTATAGTACAGCGCCAGTACCATAATGGGAAGCGTCGGTGTTTAGCTCGAACGGCTTCGAGAAATCTGGTATTGTCAGCACGAGGTCAGACGATATAATTTTTACAAGCTGCTGACACTGCATTTCGCAATGATTAGTCCACACATATGGAGTATCTTTTTGTGTCAGCAACGTTAGGCATTTGGTCTTTAGGGCGTAGTCCTTTATAAAAGCCCTGAAATGTCCAGCGAGACCCAGGAACACTCGAAGAGAATGCAAATCGTACGGTTTTGTCAGCTGGGAGATGCGCTTGATGGACTCTTCTTTCGTGCTTTTTGTTTATCCGTGAAATATTCTATCTAGGAAGACAACGGTGTTCTTAAAGAATTCGCTCTTCAAGTTAATCTTTAGCCCAGCTTTGCTAAGTGCTTCTAGTACCCGGGATACAGTGGAATCTCGATGATACGATCACGGCTAATACAAATTTTTCTGAGGTCCCGGCCGAGCCCTATTACTTTGCAATGTGCTAGAGAACAGTTGTTACGAATCAATTTTCGACCCGCGTCGGTTGATACGAATAAACGCCGCCCCACCGACGGCCGCGGTAGAGAACAACGCGCAGTCACGCGCGTTTTCCCTTTCTCATTTGGTGCGAAGGCGCGGACGCGGCGCCAGACAGCGCGGAAGCCGTGACTGGGTGCGAAGAGTTTGAAGTGGTGGCGCTTTTGTTGCTTTTCTTTTTGTCTCTTCGCTCGCTGCGGCGGACGCGCTTCCCCCACGCGCGGCCGCGCTTCCCCCACGCACGGCCGCCGCAGCAAGCGAAGGTTCGTGCGGTCTATCGCTTCAACGGAAACTTAGCGGCGTAAGCACAGTGCATACAAAGGTCAGAGCCGTGTGGAGATCACTTTCAGGATGCGGTGCGCGCGACAACACCGACAGCCGGCACAGGCGCAAAGTACAAGAACGCATTTGTGGAGGGAGTAGGAGCCTCCCCCCCCCCCAACTCCCTCCCTCCCGCGCTACCTTCCCACTTTGCTCCATTCACGTGGGGAGATTGCGTCGCCCCCTCCCTCCCTCCCTCCCATACCCCCACGGCCTTTCGCGCAACGGAAGTCGCGTTTGCTCTCCGCTGTGCGTTCGCTGTCCGTGAAGGCGCGCGTCTCCCACGCGCTTTCACTCGCACATACGGCGCACGGTGACGACTCATGCTCCACGTCTCCTGCTCCTCCTCCGCATAGCCCTCGTTGATCTCCTCTCCCATCAGTGGGCGCACCTCGTGCTCGCTACCGCCCTTGTCGGCGAGATTTTCCCGCGGAAGCCGCAATTTCGTCTCATGCGGCTGCACTGTAAGCGGTATGCGTATACATGGAGTTCTATGGGAGGGTAAACGGGAGTCGGAAAAGGCCGCGTTGTAGCCAGTTCTGCACTTTAAACGGTTACGTTATAAGTGGTCTATACTGTAAATGCTTTTTACGTACGTGTGCCTGAGTGAGTTCACCTCTCGACTCTTTAATTTAGCTAGTTTTAATTGTGTTTCGATGATACGAATTTCGGCTAATACGAATTTTTTTCGTGACCCCGTGCGATTCGTATCATCGAGATTCCACTGTAGATGCGAGCAGTGGTGATCACGAGTCTTCGAATAAATGATGATGTCATCCACATACACGTTGCAGAAAATTCCGGTAAATTGGCTAAGCACGCTGTTCATGATCTTCTGAAACCATGTACCAGAATTTTTCCAACCGAAGGGCAGTCGGTTGTATTCAAAAATGTTGAAAGGAGTAACAGATGCCATGAATGGTTTGTAGTGTTCTTGCAGCGGAATCTGCCAATATCTATTGCAAAGGTCGATGCGGGAAAGCCATATACATCTGCCTGTCTCGTCAATAATATCGTCGATCCTTAGCATCGGGTATGGGAATAAATCAGTCTGACGGTTTACAAGTCTGTAATCAGTGCACATCATGAAAGTGCCATCATCTTTGGGCACAATTGTAATCGGAGATGCAAAGGTAGATATTGATGGTCGAATAATTTGAGCATATAGCAAGCTTTGTAACTCTTCTTTTAGCCATTTCTTTTTTTCTTAGGACATCCCATAGGGCTTTCTTTTAACAGGTGTTGTGTCGCTGAGCTTGAATGGAACTTCACTTACTTTTGCTGCAGGAGGGTAAACTCCGATGCATATCAGCTCCGGGAACTGTGTCGGTACATCCGAACTCTCTCTGACCAATTTGAGACGTGTTTCAGAGTCTGCATACACGTTGAACTGGGATGTCTCAACCGGAATGTCGACGACTTCATCACTCCATGAGATGTTTGTTTATCTTTAATTTCTTCATGTCAGGGCATGCCAGTATAAAATTAAATGTGGCGTCATGAACAAGCAGTGCTTCTACAGTTGTTTTGCTTGTTTTAAACTCTACAAACAATGCGTGCCCACTTGTCTAGCACTCGGGTACTTCCATCGTAACTGTGTACTTTGACAACATTTCCACTGAATATTTGATCTTGCGGAATCAGTAGCGAATTTACTATGCTAACTGATGCTCCAGTGTCAATTAATACTTCAATCATGTTTGCATTGGCGCTCATCTGTGCATACAGTAGGCCTGCCGCAGATTTCGCCAAGTACAGTAAAAGCTCGATGATACGAATCTCACGGGGTCACGAAAAATATTCGTATTAGCCGAAATTCGTATCATCGAAACACAATTAAAACTACTGTCGAATCTCGATAATTCGAACTCGAAGGGGCCCGAAAATTTTTTCGGATTAAAAGGTCGTATTTTTGAAGTATTCGTGCACCATAGCACGATGCACGAACGGTGCGAGTCGTGAAATATCGCAGCGCGCAAGCGCATAGCAAGCGCGGGCCACGAAACTGCCCACGCCGGCTAACGGTCGCTTCCCGATAACGACAGAAAACGAAGCTTCAGGGAGCGAGCGGGCGGCGCCGGCACACGGGTGCGCACGGAGACCGTTGAAGGTGAGGAAGGAGGGCGGCAGGGAAGCGGATTTGGCCGTGTCAACTCCGCCGCTTCGGTGGCTCCCCTTGCCCTCCCTCTAAACTCCCTCGTAGCTCTCTCACCTTCGACTCCGTGCGCACATCTCCGTGCCGCCCGCCGCCGTGCTGGCGCCAGCTTATTTTAGCCGCCCCCTGAAGTTTCGTTTTCTGCCGTTATCGGGAAGCGAGCGTTTGCGGGCGTGAGCAGTTTCGTTGGCCCGACTGCGCCTCCGCCGCTGCTTCCCTCTGCGCTGCTGCCGCAGCGTGCAAGGTCAACATGTGACTAGAAAATAGAGGAGAAGGGTTCACTGCCATTTTATCCACGTGGCTGAGGTGGCTGAGACGTCGGCACTAGTGTGTGCTAGAATACGGTTCTCTAGAACACTCTAGTCGGCACGTACACACTTGTTCCGGCGCGATGCAGAAACGGCGACCTTGCAATTTGAGAGGGGGAAATTTCCGCCGCGGGTTCTTTTTTTTTTTTTTTCCCCCGTTCTTTCGCGCGTGGCATTGAGAGGTCTCCCCTGAGCTTTTGCTCTATGGCGGTGTCGGAGCAATGCCGGTCGGAGGCGCCGCCGCGTTCTTTGGCGCGCTGCTAAGAGCATTGTCGGTGCGCGGTATGTTCGAAATAAGCGTATTCGAATTGACGAGATTCGACTGTAGCTAAATTAAAGAGCCAGAGGTGAACGCACTCAGGCACATGTACGTAAAAAGCATTTATTTCTTGAAGCGCTACTGCTTCAAACTCTTCGCGCCCAGTCGCGGAGTCCGCGCTGTCCGGCGCCGCGCCTCCGCACCAAAAGAGAAGGAGAGAAAGCGCGTGACTGCGCGCTGTTCTCTTTCGCGGCCGTCGGTGGGGCGGCGTTTATTCGTATCAACCGACGCAGGCTGAAAATCGATTCGTAACAACCATTCTCTAGCACGTTGCAAAGTAATGGGGCTCGGCCGGGACCACAGAAAAATTCGTATCATCCGGAAATTCGTATTAGCCGTGATCGTATCATCGAGCTTTTACTGTAGACGCTTTCTTTCGGTGTCTCCAGAGAGAAGGAAAAATCCGGGCTTACCAGTTTTTTTACTTGTTTCGGGTATGGAGTCCTCTCTTTGGCTGAGTCAATTTCAGCATAATTCACCATTAACGGCGAGAAATTGGAGTGGCGCCATCTCGTGGTGACGTCACGGCCAGGACGCCGCTAGCTCCAGCCCGTTCAGCTGCCGTGTGCGTTCGTTCGCTCCCTGCATGTGCCAGCCGTACTTTCTCAAGGATGTTTTGGGTGCATTCTGCTGTCCTCTGTCACGCCTCAAGTACAGTGTCTCTTTCGAAACTGCGTGAATCGTGAGAATTTCTTGCTTGAATATTGAAGCTATATAGAGTTGCAGAGGTTACTGCTTTTGCAAAGTAGAGGTGCGCCGTGTCTGTCGAAAAATTTTGCGTAAAAAGAATGCCTGCAAATTCAGCATGGAGAACTTTATTTTCATGATGGTTCGCTCCAAACTTAGCATTTCTTTAGTACTTAGTTATGGCAGACATTTCGTTTTACACGTAACAGTAATATTTGCATTTGGTGTCAACTTTATATGTAAATCAGTATGTTAGAATACGATAATGCCGGCGACGCTTTCATCAAGCTTCGTATTGCTTTGTTAGTTCTTCTAGTCAAATTTGGGCGATGTAGTAATGCGTAAAAGGAAGAGATAGGTGCCCATTTTTTACACAAAAGAAATTGGCTACTGCTTTCATCATTCTCTGAAACAGCCGCCCCGAAAAAGCATTCTACATGGATTTTAACCCGACTGCGCTTCATGTATATATAGAAATCACCTGAAAGAAAAGGGTCGTAGTTAAGATCAAGAGCCAAGCCTTTACAAGCGATGTAATGCTTCATAGTGACCTGAAGCGGTCTTTTATCGACAATATGGCAGACACCTCCTGCAAGGGGAGCAACCGACTATCGTTGGGGCATTATAGCGAGGCACACATTGTTCGCGAAACCCATCCGTTCACTAAACTTCGAATTGAAACCTTGAAGCACCTCGGTTGCCTTGAAACCTCGGTTGCTCCCCTTGCAGGAGGTGTCTGCCATATTGTCGATAAAAGACCGCTTCAGGTCACTATGAAGCATTACATCGCTTGTAAAGGCTTTACAACGCCAATTGGAAATGCCTATAATATAAAAGTAGTGAAAGTTGGGTGAGTTGGTACCCATTCATCTTGAAACTGCCGCGCACACACAAGAAACAAGGACACAAGGCAAAGGTAACACACCAGCACCTGTGCCTTGTGTCCTCGTTTCTTCTGTGTGCGCTGCAGTTTCAAGATGCCTATAATATATACTCCAGGCACTGGAAAGCAGTTTCGGCTGCCTGAAAGAGGAAAATCTAACCACCGTTTGCATGACGATGTGTCGAACCACACTGGTGTTTAACTATACCAACTTAGAACTACTCGCAGCGTCAGTCCATGAAAGACCCCCTCGTATACCTGCCTCATAAAGAAGACACTATATGCAAGCCTCATATGAACTCGGTTGATTTTTGACCTCCTTCGGTGAATGCTGATATTTTCAATGTGTTGTATACCACTAAAGAATGAAGCTTCGCCTTCTTGCTGGCTGCAGCCATATGGTCTAAAGGGCATATTTCGCCCAAAATGTTGCGCCGAGCAGCTGCGTCTGTTTCGCCAAGCATATCGGTTCCCCAAGCAACAAGCACCGGTAAATTGATGAACTGAGCAGAGCGCGTAGCACTGAAAAGAGAGTAAATATTGGTTCATGCCTTTTTGTGTGCCGCAAGCAGCTCAAACAGCTCGCCATAATATAGTAGTTTAGTGTCCTCAATGATCTTTACTTAAAAATACCACCGCTTAAAATTAACTGATTAAGAATGGCTTAATTTTGAGAAGCCATTCAAGAATCAAACGGCACTCGCAGAATCTATACTACAGTGTTGTTTAGTCCTCGTGCTACTGCCAAACGTTTGTGTGAATAAATGCGAAAATTCGATCATCATCAGCCTATATTTATGTCCACTGCAGGACGAAGGCCATGGAAAGTCTGGTCACTTAACTGGACTGTTCTATCCCATGTTTTCACGTTTATGCTTTTATTATTCACGAACGCTACCGCTGCAGAGTGTAGAACTGCAAATGAAAAACTCGCACCATTCTGGACTGAGCTCCGTTGGCCGGCACTGTAACGTTGTCTTTGAGAAATATAATGTTGTATAAGAAATAAGCTCTTTCAATAAATTTTTACGAACGAAGACATCATAAAAATATGTTTGAGAGAACTTTCATAAGTGTGCTAGCATAGGGAACGAGAGCGAACAACCGGAAACACTGCAGAAGGTGCCTGGACGCAGCCTGAACTGTGGCAGACGACAGGTGTGAATCCTTGCCATGACGTCATGCGAGCGAGGCTCACAGCGCCCCTCTTGGTCGTTCTCGGGGCTAATAGTGCTTTGGCCATAGGACGCCTGGTCTTCCGGGGATCCGATGGTAGAGCTTCGGCTACTGATGTTGCTCTCTTGGTGTGATGACAGGTTCTTTTATTTAATGGTTTTGACGGTTCTCTGAGACAGAGCCTCCAAGAACCCCATTGAGGACAAAGTCGTTTGTTGGATAACACATATGAACTTTTAATAAAACTAGAACAAGGAAAAGAAAACCCATAAATTAAACACTCAGGAACTCATAATACAAAACACATGTAGCTACAACGCTAATGAGAACAGGCAAGTTCGGGCAGGCTGCGAGTGTGTGGGTGCACAACAGTCTCGACGCGGAGATGTCACCAATGGTTGGGGTGTCTGATCGTTGACCGGGCGACCAGAGCATGGCAGCTCTGGCTTGGAGGGAGAAGAAGACAGGCGGCATTCTGGCCGGGCAGCTGGTTGTGGAACTCAGGCCCGTAGCCCGACAACTCACGTTCTGTCCACAGGCGCAGACGCTCGCCGGCCTCGAGCAACAGTTGACGATCGGGCAGAGTGGCGACGCCCAGGAATGGGTTGGGAAGAGGCCTTGGCCGGGTTAAGTCCTGGTGGCTTGGGTCCGGAACCCGGTGGCCGTCTTCAACCCCCGGTCCGGTGGCCGACCTTCTCCTGGTGCCGCTTCTGGAACTCTCCCTCTTTTCTGCCAGCGCGGCTCGCTTTTCTGCCGCTCTGGCTGATTCGTCATTTGCTCATTGGCTGCTTGAAGCTCCGTTTTATCTTCTGATTGGATTGGCTTTTTTTCCTTTTAGTTTCTTTTCTTGCGCCGCGTGTTTCATGTGCCGGACGCTCTTCGACGTTGTCGTTTTTCAGCCAGCACGGAATTCGCCTTGGCGCGCGCTCTCCTTGTCGTCTGCTTCTTGTTTGTCTCAATCTACCGCACCATGTCGCGCACTCTACACACCACACTTGGTCATTGATTAGTAAAAGGTCGTCGGGAACGTCTTTCAGGGACTGTAGGAGTTCATCCAATGTGGCAGGTTGTCTCATCATTATTAGACGCTGGTAATCCTTTGTCATGCCCAGAATAACCAGCAGCACGATGGATGATTCCCACAGGTCGGGGTCGGCGCGTTGCAAAAGCAAACGTTTCTCGTAAAAGTAGTCTATAACCGATCCTTCTCGCTGCTTGTATGCAATGGCCTTTCTCCAGCATTCTATTGGATTCAAAGCGAAGTCTCGCACAAAGCTAGCTCACCATTCAACCCATGGTACATCTGTGCTGATGCGCAATTCGAACCACTTCTTCGCATTTCCTAAAAGGAAATTGTGCATGTTATAGATGCGGTCACAGTCCGTGGTCCAATTGTTCTGCGAACATGCATATTCATAAAAGTGAAGCCACGTTGACTGGCTTAACGATGTACCATCCAAAGGTTCTGGCTTTATAAGTGCTTTCACCGCACGCTTTGTTGGTAGGAGTGTTGATGACAATATGGTCAGAAGCTTGCTGTTCTTGATTTTTCAAAAGGTGTTGTATGAGATGGTCGGCAGCTTGAGTTTCGCTTTTAACTACGGTTGGTATACTCGAACTGTCAATCCAGCTTTGGAAGTCAGTCACACGCATATGCACTCTGACTGAGCCAATGGATTCGAGATCCTCAAGCGATGAATTGGTTCTATTGGCTAAAAGGCCAAGAAGTCCAGTGTGCTGACCTTTTCAGGTAACTCGACGGCATTGTCTTCACCTTCCTGGTAGTTCCTCACCAGTAGACGACCATCTTCATGTCGGGCGATGGTGAATGACACCCACTTGGTTTAAAACTGCGACTGCGCCAAAATGTAACAAAATGTAACATTCCATTTAATCAAACATAATTAATCTGGCCGCCACTTCTACCTCTTCTCTTGATCTTCCTGTGCGCTTCTTCCTTCTCTTTCACAAGCGTTACACAAGGTTCATCCTGATCGACGAGGCCGATCGAAATGATAACGCACGCGAACATATGGAACGACAACATAAGCAGCGCATGCTTGGTAAAGTGCGAAAGCATGTGCGAAGCCCAGGCCGATTAGCCGCTGATAGGCGGGCATATGGTGTTGGATACGCGGCGACAATCTTCACGCTGCTTCAACAGCCATCAATCTAACCCGCACACGTGACCGTGGGTGCGATCACATGATGACCCAACCATATAAATATACTAGCGGCCTATGCTAGCTGCAAGCATTCTGCGGCGGCTTGCGGAAAATTTTCGTTGCGTCCACACTGCACCAAATTTGACAAGGTTTGTTGCGTTGAAAATAAATCTTAAAATCTAGTGACTGTTGGTATCGAATTCTTGATTTAGGTTGGCAATTTTTTTTATTAAAAATTGACAAAAATAGCACATTTTCAGAAAATGAAACTATCAAGTTTACAACTCTAACTCGGCAACGAAAAACGATATCACAATTTTGTACATTGCGTCTAATAGTACATCTAAAGCGGGCAAATTTGATATTTTACACATAAATCTAGAAAAATTTAGTAATATGGAAATACAGCTTTTGCAGAACCGTTGTACACAACGTGACGGAATTCACGTAAGATATAAATTGACATATAGCATTTGTCTGCTTTGAAGGATTTAATGGATGCCGTTTAGAGAACCGCAATAGCTGTTCTTGATGCAGAGCTATTAATTGGTAAACTTCGTGCTTCTATTTTTTTTTAACTTCCGAATTTTTCAAAATTCGATTAAAAAAATTGAGGCTGTAAATTGAAATTCCGTTTCCAACAGTCACTAGAATTTAACTTTCTCTCTCAAATGCAACATATTTAATTAACATTGGGCCAGGGGTTATCTCGGAAAAGTTTCTGTGTTTTACATGTATTTGAATAGGCCGCATCAGAGTTGGGCCCGAGCTAAAGCTTCCTCTTAAGTTACGGTTTGGTGCCGATACAGTTACAGTTTGGTGCCACAGCAGCCGTGCAACACTCGGAAAGCTGACGAACCGCCTTGCAAACGAAAGCGAGTGCTCAGGACGCGCATGTTATGTCTGAGTATATTTGCGGCTTGAGGAAAGCGTTCGACATCTCGGTTGACTGGGGAACTTCAGGCAGCTGCACTGTAACTGGTATTTCGCCTCCCACAACTGCACTATAAGCGATACGCATATACTAGAGTGCTATGGGAAAATTAACGGGAGTCTGAAGGTATTATATCCGGTCTTGCACTATAGAGTGGTTATGTTAAATGTGGTCTATACTGTATCTTGATGTCCTTATGTTATTGATAGTTTATTACATTCTTGTTATGTGATGCTAGGCAATTCCCGAGCATGTGCAGCACTGTATTAAGCATTAAAATTTGATTGATTCGATTGGAAATTGACTATTCGGTATTCGCTCACCCCTACACTGCAACGCTACTTCCGGTTCAGCTCTCAGCGCAAGATTCCTGGGAGCTCGGGCTGCATTGCTTCGGCACGCGCCTGGAGCTACATTATCCAACGAGAATAATCAGAGCATCTTGCCGGCAGCCTGTTCAGCGTGTAGCTTTTTTATAAATTTCAGCGCTCGCTTGTGCACTCGTAAATCTACGTTGATTAATGGCGAACACCGTGTGTGTAACGTTACGTTCCAGATCTATTTCGCACTTGCACCGAGTCCAGTACAGTGCGGTACGCCGAAAAATGACCTGCTTGCTTTCGTGAAACTTCTTGACCACAAATATCCAAGGGCAAGCATAATCGTCACTTAAATTTGGACCCTGGCTACTCAATTTTCTGCACAGTCACAGCACACAAAATCGGTCTTTTGCCGCAAGAGAATGCAAGCCAAGGATGTAGAGTTCCGGTTTTAATCAACCTTAGTGGCCAAATGGCAGTCGTAAATGTTCCCAAAAATGCAAACACAAATTGTGTTTGTGGTAACAATGTTCATGACGTGACTTGTGGAGACCGAGCTTGAAAATTTTAATAAACCACCGTTTGGCATCAAAACTATTGTTCGCCATTTTACATAACAGAATTTGTGCAGACCATTTTTCTAACTAAAAGAAAAAAAGGCAGTGGAATAAAAATAAAAAGGATAAAATATGCTGTGCCCATGACAGTGCCTCTGGACGCCAAAAATTGCATCAATCTCAACGCAAAGCTTGTCATATACAGGCACTGTGACCAAGCAGCCGCGCATTGTTTTCGACCCTTCTTTCTTTCTGGGGTTTTACGTGCCAAAACCAGTTTTGATTATGAGGCACGCCGTAGTGGAGGGCTCCGGAATTTTCACCACCTGGGGTTCTTTAACGTGCACTACAACGTAAGCACATGGGCGTTTTTGCATTTTGCCTCCATCGAAATGCGGCCGCCGCAGCCGGGATTCAATCCCACGATCTTGTGCTCAGCAGCGTAATGCCTTAGCTGACTGAGCCACCGCAGGGGGGACCTATCAGCAGCTGTTGGTGCACATCTTCAGTCCTTATCAAGTGCGAAGTTTCTAAAGGTTCGCTTCCCGACCCGTTACAGGACTGCGCCCCTAGTGCACACCTATGTCCTATACACAACTGCGGCGTTTATTTCGGGGGGGGGGGTTCCGCCAACAACTACCACTTCTTCACCTCCTCTCTCTCACTCTCTCTCTCTCTCTCTGTATATATATATATATATATATCCTGTCCTTGGTGTCTTTGTTAGCTTCGTATGCTATGACTAATAAACATTGGGCCCCTCTGTTTCCTTTCTTCTTGTTCATATATATATATACATATACATACATACAGTAATCCCTAGTTATAACGAAATCGTTTTACTCGAGATATCGCTTAGAATGAAGTGACGAGCAGTGGCAACCTTTTTGCGCATGCAGTGTCAAATTAATACCGCCGACGAATTAGTGTCATGCAGGCACAGGCCACAAACCCATGCCTAGTACCAAGCGAGTGCCGAGTGCTCGCAGCTGTTTACTGCGGAGCGAATGGAAGCTGTCAAATTCCATGGTGCAGCACGCCCAAACCATTATCCTCGGTCGCAGTTGCATCGCTGGTGTCCCCCGTGATAGAATCCACCCGAAAATCAAGTTTTCCTGACGCTTTGCGATGCCAGAAAACCACGGTCTCTTGGATGCCAGAAAGTGGCGAAAAGACCGCGGGCAGACTTGCGCCATAGCATTTCATGGGGATGAGCCAAGTTTTACTGCTCTAAACAGCACTTCTGGCGTTGAAACATGCCGAAAAGCACTAAAGTGTCTTACCAGCTCTTGACCACCTAAAGATTGATGGTTAGATAATTCAAGATAAGCAACAACAGGCATCCAAATTTAATCATTACTTCCATTCTATCTTCTCTGAGTCTAATCAATGCTCTCCGGTCATTGCTGAAGATGTGGAAAACGTAAATTCTGATTTTATAACATACGAATGTGTATTTTCTATGCTCCTAAATCTAAACAAAAAAGGACATGCGGTCCTGACGGTATTTCGAATGTTTTCCTTCGTCGCTATGCCAAGTGGCTTTCACATTTTCTTCTTGTAATTTTCCGCTCATCCATATCTTGTGGTATCGTTCCATCAGACTGGCGGGTCGCTCGTGTTGTGCCTGCACTTAAAAATGGTGACCCTGCATTACTATCAAACTATCGCCCTATATCACTGACGGTTACATCTTGCGAGCTTCTAGAGCATATCTCAAATTACATGACAGATGAATTTCTTGATAAACGTGGTATTCTGTCCCCGTGCCAACATGGCTTTCGCAAGGGGCTCTCTACCACTACTCAGCTTCTCTCCACCGTTAAAGCTTTTGCCTCCGTTCTTGATAAAGCCGGCCAGGTTGATGTTATATTCCTCGATTTCAGAAAAGCCTTCGATAGGGTCTCTCATTTTAGTTTGATAACAAAACTAAGCAACTATAGGTTTCCACCTAACATTGTAAACTGGATTTGTGCATATTTGAGCATGCGCAGACAATTCGTCGATGTTGAGGGCCATTACTCTGAATGTCTCCCCGTAAACTCCAGAGTTCCGCAGGGAAGTGTGCTTGGACTGCTACTTTCCTGGTATACATTAATGACATAACAACATGCATAGACGATAGTGTGAGTATTAAATTGTTCGCGGATGACTGCCTACTTTACAACGAAATCAAAGATTCCAATGACCAGGTGATCCTGAGCAATAGTCTTGCTGCGATTTCTGACTGGTGCGACACCTGGGAAATGAAACTTAATGAAGAAAAAAACGTTTTTATGCGCATCACCAACAAAAAACACCCTCTAGCATATCAATACACTATTAATCAATCCACGGTCACTGAAACAGACTCCTTTAAATATTTAGGTGTAACCATTAACAATCACCTTACCTGGTCGCAACACATTGATAATGTTTGTGCGTCTGCTTGACTAAGACACAAGCTGAAACATTCTCCTCCATCCGTGAAACAATTAGCATTCAACACACTGGTAAGGTCGCGATTAGAATGTGCTTGCGTCGTCTGGGACCCATTCACGAAAAAATATAAACAAACTGGAAAACATAAACAGGCTTGCCGTCCGCTACTTATGTAATTGTTATAGACATTATGACTCTCCATCTCAACTGATTAATGAAGATAATATTGCCTCCCTAGAATCCCGTAGAAAGGTAGCACGTCTAACATTGCTTTTCCGCCTTTGGAAACGGGAACTACAACTTGATCATTCACCATGTCTCCAGCCGCTACCAGCTAGACCTACCAGAAATCATCACCCCAACATCAACCCCTATTTTCGCGCGCACAAATTGCTTTAAGTATTCCTTTTTTCCTAGAACAATAAATGATTGGAACTCTCTGCTGGCCGATGTATTCCTGTCCAATAACATACCACATGCCATTGAAAAACTGTATTTCAAATAAACGTAGGAGCGCGTGAGTACTTTCATGCATGTTAGCCGGCGCATGAGAGAGATCACTTGTCTATCTTCGCTGCGTTAGGCCTAAAAAAAAAAACTGTATAAACTGGTACGAAAACAACATTTCTTACCTTTCAATTCAATCCCTTGCTTTGTATGCTTGTAGAATGCGTTTTTTGATTTATTTAATATCATCCTTCAATGTATCTCATATGCTTCAATGTATTTCATATTTCGCATGTATTCTTTTCTTTGAACGTATTTAATTTCATTTCTGTATGAATGAATTCCCTCCTGCCTGGGCCACATGTTGGCCTGCAGTATTCTGTAAATAAATAAATAAATAAAAAGCGCCATGTTCGACGCGAGGAGCTATGGTAACAAATCGGGAAGATGATTTTGGGGAAGCTGGTCTAGAAATTTGCTCGCCGCTATCCATAATCGGCCTGCACTACAATAAAACACCGCCCCTAGCTTCGTTGCACTTTTGATGGTGCAAATCGACCCATAACTTGCCATAAACACGAAAAATCAGAACGTTGCCAGCTCAGGCTGTCAACTTGGCGGATCAACGCAAGCTGGTGTTTCCCTGGTGATTTTCTCGAGCTGGTGATGCTCGATTCACGCCATCTGACTTTAGAGAAACGGTTTAAATGCGTGGTAGGGTCATTGAATTTTGATCCTAGACATTTGTCAACGGCACGGACACGACGGTGCGTGAACACCGACACTTGGACTGTAGAATTAGCACAGTGTTGTCAACAATGGTGCGCCAAAAAAGTCTCGTTTTGGAATCTTCACGGCAGCACACTTCGGAAAAAAATTGCCCAGTGATCATGCAAAGCCCCTACTGCAAAGCCGTTCAGTTTTCACGTTAGTGCTGCGTACCCACAATGAGTGGCTAATCGTTTTTTGAGCACAACAAATACAACGTCAGACTTGAGCCATGGCATTTGCGCGATGCTCTCCTAGTCTTCAGCGACCTCCGCACCCCTCCTTTAAAAGCGGCCACTGCCTCATTCGCTCTCCAGTCTGCAAGTCGTTTGGACGCCAGTCACTCCTCTCACTCGCCTTCATGTCAACTCCTCGCCTCCTTGCTGCCAGTTTCAACATCGCTGCTCCTCCAAAGCTGCCTTTTTCCGCCCTCCCGAGCACAATCTTCCACCAACGGGTGCCCTTCCGCGGTTCCTGCCTCTCTTAGTGACAACTTGATGAGGGTTAGTTGGTTCATAATTGAGCAAAGGTATGAAGTAACAGTGCCAAATGAACAAAGACGAGAAAGGAACGAGGACAAGCGCTGAAGCCGATGCCAAACCGATAGATCAGGGCATCATTGAGACCACCCGGAAGCTGTACCGCAAGGCTCTTTTGCAGCGCATGCTCACAGCGTATGACACCAGCAAGAGGTACAACATTGATTTGCTTGGTGCGATCCATTTGCTCAACTTTTCATGGAAAGAACTCGCACCTTCGAAGGTCACCAACTGCTTTGCGCAAGTCGGCATTTCCTGTGCCGTCGTCAGCAACCCTGATGATGACCAGCCTGACAATGACTGGACTTGCAGCGATCTGTACGAGGCTGTTCATAAAATTGCTGGCCAAGAGGTTGAAGGCGAATTCGAGACATTCGCATTGGCTGACGCTGCTGCTCCCGTGGTCGCCCCAGGGACGGATGCGGAGATAATTGACAGTGTTGGTGGCCCCGACGAGGACGAAGAACCACGTAAAGTGCCAACTGTGGTACGGTGGCTAGATGGGTAGGTGTGCCGACCGAGCGTAGTTCACCACTTCTCCGCATCGTGACGCAAAAGTGGCGCTGCGGACAGTATAACGGCTGAGCTGCGCGCAACGTCGGCTGCGCTGTGTAGACGAGCAGCGTGTTTGATAGTATCGCTGCCTCTGGTCTAGCTTTGAAGTACACATTATACAATATGCCATTTTGAGCAGTGTAGGCGAAGCCACAATGGGGATTTTGTTGCTGTCGTCTAGTCAGAAGACACGATATGCTGAAGTGCATTTTCTAGCTTGGCGATTGGTCACATTGGTATAAACGCGGCGATCCAGCCCATTGCATTAAATACGTAGATGCATTTTTTCCATGAATAAAACAATACTGCAGTGGTTTTATACAGTATATGCAAACGTGTTTACGTGATATTTAGTGATTTCTAACGTTTCAATTTCGAGAAATCTAGCTACTGCTGTTTATTGCTGCCTCAGTTACGGTATTTAAATTGTTACGAGACGAATTGTGTTGGTAAGTGCATATGGTTCACTGTTTGGTTGCAATAAAATAAAGCAATACGTCTTGGGCTAGATTCATGAATATATTTAAAATACAAGAAACGCTCTCATAACTTAATTGAGTCAGCAGATGCACCAACATAAACAGCCTAGCGCCAGCAAGGTTGGTCCACCACATCATAACATTATTCACAGCACACGCCTCCGCTTCAGGTAATTCCTCTTCTCCCTGTTGCTTTCGCGTGCCATGTTCTTGCCCTTGACAAGAAAGTAAAGGCGTGTAATTGTATAGAACTTCACAACACCGTTTGTGAGCTCTTTCTTGTGCCGCTCACAGCCGGTCAAATTCAGAGGATTCAGCTAGCTGCAGAAAAGATGCAAAGTCGGCGATACTGTTCCTTCGTAACTCATTTAAACTGAAGCACAGCTTGAAGGCGTCTTCGAGCGATGCTACCAGTTTTTTTAGTGCTTCAGAAGGGAGCAACAGCCCTGACCTACTCATTCTGTTGAATTCAGTAATGTCCCTGAGCAATCGGAGCACTTGGTTGTTTGCAGGAACTTCCTTGCTACATAGCCTGCTATATATAATATCATCCTAGCGCCACTTTTCTTTTCCCTGTAGCAGCGCAGTGGTGCTCGATGTCGTAGGTGCTGAGCACCTGATGTGCGGCTTGCAAATTTCCAACGTCGAGAGGCTCATGGACGTACGCTTTTCGGTGTACCGCTTGCTCATTAACGTCGCCGATACTGAGCAAGCTACTGAGCAGCCCAGGGCGAACATTTCCGCTGTCAGACAGCGGAACATTCCGCTGTCTTTCTCACAAATTTAGAGCCCGACTTGCAGTTCGGAGCGAAGTCTCCTTGGTGGTCTTCTTTGGTGGAGCAATGCCGTCACTAATCTCGCCAGTCATTTTTCCGACCTGGAACATTCCACATCGCTTAGGAACTTGCAAACAGCACAAGAGACGCGGACCTCTTCACCTTTGAAACTGACACGAACAGACGACTACTACTATTCTAATATGGGCTTTATTTTTTTTGCTCGCCGCCAGCCCATGTAGCAGACGATGCGTGCTGCGGAACCGTTCTACTGACCGCAGTGCCAATTTTGCGTCATGAAGCGGTGAACTATGCTCCAGACGCGCCGGTCGGCACACCTACCCATCTAGCCACCGTAACTGTGGTGCAGACGTGGGAGTACTCTTCCCTGTTCTAGTATGCTATAGCTACAAAGCGCGGCTATTGGCTTGCAGCAAGGCGAAACTATTCCTGTTCTGTAGAAATAAGCCACAGTAGTTCATTACTGGCTTCTCCATATGGTCTGTTGGGGAAGCACATTTTCAGGCACTTCACTCACACTGTCGAAACATTAGGAAAATATATTTATAAAAAAAAATGTCGCGCTACTTTTCAATATTTTGGACTCACTATTGCAGAATGCATGTTTTTGTGACTGCTACCTCTGATTAAAAATCTACAGGCACAATGACCAAAATATGCATGCCCTAGATGGTTTCAGTGTCAGTGTAATCTGCTTTAAAATTCAGCTTAAGCCATTGCTTAATAAAGCTGCAGTACAGTGCTTGTGTTGGTTTATTGTGTGTTTGGTCGTGGTTTCGAAATGTGCTGCCACATTTTGTTATTCGACCAAAATTCAGATTGGGCTGCTCCAAACTTCTTCGAAATGAAATTTTATCTGCTCTAAGCTGTTCCAAAACATAATTTTACTTGCTGCAAAGTTTGCCCCAAAAATGACTTTGGGCAGTCCCACTTCTGGTTTGGTCTCAAGTTTTATTTCACTTTGCGCATAACTCTTTGCTGACTGCTAGAAGTGTGCTCATTTTCAGTGCTTTTATGTTTTAATGCTTTCTTTCAAGACATGCCATCAGTTGCAACGTATACCATAATACGATAAATTGTATCCTGATTGTGTTTTGAATGGAAGTAAAGCAGAAATAATTGCTCAGAGAGTTTTTTAGAATTCTTATGTGAAACGTCAAAGAAGCAATGCAAGATCATGAGTGAAAGTAATTTGCTAATTTTAGTAGAAGTAATGAAAGTACAACAAATGTGAAATGTGTGCCTTGCTGCTAGTTCTAAACTTCTGTAAGTTAGACCACGGGGGAAAAGCAGATTTGGTAGCGGTGAATTTTAGCTATGCTATGTGAGAAAGCCATGGCTTGGCAACTGTGGAAATGGGTAAGTGCTTATGGTGCAGAGAGTTGCTACTCATTGCATACTGCACTCTTTAGGCTCGCAGTGGTTGTCAGGTTGGGGAGCATGCACAATCAGCTTTTACATGCAAGCAAGTCCAGTCATGCGCCTTGAACTGGTGCTGGAGCCATCACATGTCTTGCAGAGTACAGTGTTGCACAATATTGTACAGCACAGGCGCTGTTTAAAAAGTAATAGATTAGACTGTGAATTGAGCTTCTGCCAAAGGTTGGTCTGAAATCAACTGCGTGCTCTTGTGCGAGTGAAAACGCCGTACGTTTAGAAGGATTGCTCGGAATAAGTTGTACATATGCTGTCGAAACGCTGATGGATAAAAGCCACGCACGGCGGAAAAAAATAAAGTTTCACTTGATATTTGTTGAACACTATCATCAAAATACCACTCACTCCTGAGCATGTAACAATATTTGAGACATTGTTAAAACAGCGTACATGTCAGATCGTAAAATTATACCCAACAGAAGCATTTAAATTTAACCCTTTGAGGATTTTTTTTTTGCAAATGCGACCTCCTAGAGTCAATTTTTATTTTAGATTTAAAATCTTCAGAGTGCCCTATTTCCAAAAACATTTACCGCAATGTTTTTAGAATGACCATAAAGTGACAAAAAATATTTTCTGTAGGTAAACATGCATTGTTTATTTAAGAACACAGATGGGCTTGCATAAATACTTGTAATAAGAATAAGAAAGTGATACACTTGAATAGACATATTTCGATTCGGCACTTGGGCAGAAGTCCGCATCGAAGCAATCGCCCCTCAACTCACAAGCCGGAATGCACGTCCATAGTGTAATCGCACCATGTATGTGAGTGCATGCAAGAAAATTCGATGGTTGTGTGCCCGTCAGAAAAACCAAACGAGTCAGAAGCTTGCAGTAATCTTTCGTCCCATCGCCAATGGTAGGCAGTCAGTTTTTGGGAGTCGTGAGAAATGCAGGCATCGCAGGATCGTTCGTATATGGCGGCATCGTTTGTAATACCAGCTCCTGCCTGTGAACAGATGTAATCGCACCCCTGTGAGCAATAAACAAGCGAGCATCTACTGGTGACTATTTGAGAGAAGCCAGATAGACATCACTTTTTACAAGTGCGACAAACGGAAACAGCTCGCGAGACGAAACCAAAACTCACCGATGCGTGCAGGTGTGGATGTGCGAGTGGACGCTGAAACGCCGCTGTAAAGAAGCCGTGCAATGAAAACCAAGATGCTACCAAGTGAAAGAAAAAGTATCCACACAGGGGGTGGCAGCACTTGCTGGGCAAAGAAGACTTGAAAATACAAACGGCGCCATAAATGGACCATTTTGGCCTTGTTTGTATACTTAAGTCTTTGACCCTCAAATTACACGCACGCTCCTACATGAACTTGTGAGACCTTTGTACAGTTGTTTATGCTCAGGGCGCATCTTGTATGAGGAGAAGCATGTTGACATAGTGGCAAGGGTGAACGTGGTGTAGGGCCACTATGCCAACAACGAAGGCTTTAGTTACCACGAAGTAGTCTTAGTTGATGCTGAATAGTGGCTGCCAACAAGGACATTACAGCCAGTCTTATTAGTGTAGCAAATTCAGTGGGTTGGGACATAAAGTGCAGGGCTGCCATGATTAAACTGTTGTTGTGTCCTCATTGAGGGGTTTGTTTGAATGAAAGTCTGGCTTCTCCACAAGCAATAAACTGGTGAGAGAAGCCAGATAGACCTGAGGCCGCTATGCGGCATAACCCAAATCTGTCGTGATTATGGGAGCTTCTGCTGCACAGCTGAAAAAGGTCTGTAAGAAAATCTCACTTATAGCATAAGTGTGCAGAGTGTAACGGGATAGCGACACACGTACTTATCTTTTTTCCGGGGACCGTATTTCACCTGCTAAGCGCATGATGCGCCTGCATGATTTGGAACTTATGTTATCGGTGATTCTGTGCGTGACACGAATTGTGTGTTACTTTCGGGAAGGCATGTTAGCACCAGTGATTACGCTAGAACCTTCGACAAGTCATGTATAAAAGGTGACGCGCTTGACCTGGAGATGAGATTTTGCCGACTGTGCTTGCCGCTATCATTGTGCTTTGAGTGTAACCTGTTTTTCTGGGCTCAGGTTCGCCCAATAAAGAGTTAGTTTCGTGAGTCACAGTTTCTGCTACTGTGTTCTAAACCGTCACTAGAATGTGACAATAGGAAGAAATTGTGGCATTGCATTGAAATCTACATGTCCAGCACAGCACTTACCCTCTAGACCAAGGCATAGAATACGTACTGGGGATCAAAGACAGTGAGTGGAGCAGCTAGGGACCCAACTTGACAGATATTCATCTTGTGTAAAAAAAGAAAAAAGACTTAGTTTTGCCCGAAAGGGGAAGCATTGGTAGCGATGGCAAAGTATTAGAGAAATACACAAAGTAAGTTTTGTAGTTTTTAATCGGCCGTATAACTTGCAGTAAACAATTGCTTACTAAATAAATGAACAAGCATGACGTCATCTGCACACAGGCAAACATGCACACGATGAACGCTAGGAGTGCTGGCACGGGCAGCAAACGCTTCGATGCACCTCCAACACTCGGCTTGCCCAATCTGTGCACCCGCCGCAGATTATTTCCAAGATAAGGCGTATGCAGCCATGGCCGGGCTAAAGGAGACCTTACCTTTGAAATAATTTTGCTCTGTAAGTGGTCTTTGTATACAGTCACTGTACTATTATTCCACTTTTATCACAGCATCATTATGTATCCCATAGAGCCCGACCATAATGGTGGTTCAGAATTTCTAATGCCCTGCGAGGCATTTCACTTGATCTCTCTGGACGCTATCTGCTCGTACGATGTTGCAGGTGATAATCTAGATTTAAGTGGACTTGCTCACACAAGTTTTTGGGATTTAGAAACGAAAAGCTCATCTTTTGTGGCCTTAATGCCTGGCACAGGTACACTGCATAGGCCCCACACTTGGACTCACTGCAACAAAATTTTTCATCATCTAAGGAACCGAATTCCAGATAGCGTAGATATATAGCCGTCTCTGTGCAATGTTTGAAACGGGAGTGGATGTGTCATTAAAACATTGCAACAGAGGATGTCTTTTTCTAACTGAAACAAACGCTGCCATTAACAACACTTGCCGGAAGTGACGTGCGACTCAGTATGCACGACTCCTAGATGAGGTGCCACCCACGTGTGTTGGTATTTACGTCATATCCGTTAACCGCTAGGTGCACCGATTGTCTGCTTTGGTGCCAAAGGCTGCTAATGAGAGACTATTACCAGTCATACAGATTTGCCAAGTTCAATAGTTTATGCTACTCATTTAGAGCCAATTAAGGCAAAGTTAAATTTCTTTGCTGTTAGCTTTTAAGGGCAAAGTCAACTCTTCAGCTGGCTGGATGCTTGAAGCACGAAATAAATAAAAATTTTGAGTTTTGCCATCATTTGCGGTGTAAAACTTTATTTAGCAGGTATGCATGGCATCTGCAGCTTTTTGCCAGACAGCAATATAATATACTGCTAAAACTTTTATCACTGCCTTTTCGTCTCGCTCAACAAAGCTAATTCGCTTGTTTACTTGATCACCTTCTGCTTAAGCAAAGATGGTGAAAAGCTTGGACATTATAAATCTTTGAAAACCCAACTGTTTCTCTGCTGTGAGTAAGCTGCAGAGATTGCGCTCGCATGCTTTACTGGCAGCAGCTTATATGTATGTTCAGCATCTGTCTGGCATGTTTCAACAAGTTCACTTGTTTGATTGCAGAGCGCACAATCAAAAGCTTGCATGTAAAGCTTCCAATTGAATGAACACAGCACAACCATAGATTGCATTTTATAGCATTTTCTTCTCTGTTGTGGTGCCCTTCGTGATTTCTTTGTTTTTATGTAGAAACACTTTGTACATTGCTCCGCCATGGTGCTAGGGATGGTCAAGAAAAAGGGCCCTTACCGACTGCAATATACATTTAAGTTCACATGTGTTGCATTTGACTTGGCAACTTTTTTTTTTCTTGTCTCACCTCAAAAATTCACATCGGACACGTCGTGAGAATGTAAAATGAATGGCCATCACAAATTTTACCGCGCCAAGCAGCCATGAGGTAGTTGGGTGGCCATTTGCATATATGTAGGTGCGTTGCACTTGCATGCAGTGGCCACTGAATACAAATGTCCTCCAACTCGCACCCTCCTGTCTAGGCGGCCCTTAAGAATTAGCAGAGATTGGTGGGGCCTGATGAAAAAGAGGTGACATTCTTTTTTGTTTCAGCTTGCCAATGCTCAAAAAGCCGAAGCGTGCCTTGTTGTTGTGAGGGAAGAAACTTGAGCTTATTGAAACCATCAACACGAAGCGACTAACGTGTTGTTGAAGCTTGCCTGAGGTGTAAATGAAGGGTCAATGGAGTATGAACAAGATATGCGTGAAGAGGCTGGCTGAAGGGGTTGTACTACTCAGTGGCGGAGGGGGGTGTAGGTACTGATCGATCTAAGGTGTGACATGAATAGTGAGTTTCTCAGTACACGGTATACTTGACTCAGGGTGGCCATGAGTCTGTCACTTTTCTGAGTCACTCTGAACTGCAAGACAGAGCAAGAGATTTCTCCTGCTGTGGGCGTAAACTGCAAATTTTCCCCAAAGTTTTGTTTCTTTTGGATTGCCCAATTTTTTGACCATATTGGGAGGAAAACCGGCTGCTCTTTTCCAATTTTCTTCTTTTTAGTGATGCAATTTTCATGGCGAAACCTGGGAAGGTGTGGGATTTAAGAGGAGACTGACACCCTGGCCAAGCAGTGTGATTGAGAAAATTGACATGCGGTGTTTTGAAGGCCCACCCTCTTTTTCCTGCCAGGTGGCTCCGGTCTAAGCCTCTTCAGCCACTGTCTGGTGACAGAGGAGATTGCGTACGGCTGCTCGGGCATCAAAACCGTTCTTGAAGCAACAGACCTCGGGGTAATGTGTGCAGCATGTCTCACGGGCAGTGCCAGCCGTAGACAGTGGTGCAGCAATGGTCTAAGCAAGTCTGTGGTGGGAGACAGGATGCACTGATGGCCATACCTGTGCCACTTGGCCTGCAGTGTGCTAAAATTTCACCATCCAGCCCTCGTAGTAGAAGCACAGATCCGTGTTACACAGAGTGAACATGAGACACCTTATTCAGAACCAGAACTGCCAACACACATCAAGGGGGGGTGAAACCATATCTAGCCAAAGTGCTTTTACCGAATGACATTACTCTACAGCAAATGTGGTATATTTGTATTGTTTTAACCTTTTTCCTCGGATCACCATTGCAGCTTTGACTAAGCTCTTGTCCCTAAGACCCCAATACATTGCACATTGCCTTCAACTTTTTTTTAGAAATTCGTTCTGAAGTGATTGCACAAAATGTTCATTCTGGGTATGATGTACGGTGCATGTGTAACTGTAAAGAAGTAGTTTACTCATATTCTTATCGTCCACTTATTGAGAAATTTGACACTAAATTGATCTATACCTTTGTGTCGTCGCAGACGACCGAAAGCAAGCTTGAGGTGTGTTTCGAAATCACTGAGATTGCGTGAAAATACCAACGTGGCAGCAACATGGCAATGTAATTGACGTAGTTCCATTTTCATGTCTGCATTGAAGCAATAAAATGCAGTTTTTACCATAGCGAAGATGAGGTGATGGAGATAGTGGAGACATGGAGACGCAGCTTATGGCATCTAACTGTGGTATTTAAATTAAAAAAATTGTTTTTTCAAGTTTATAACATAACTGTAGACAATAAAAACCACCTTTAAGAGCGATTATGTCCCATAGTTGTGTTTGGGTTTGTTTCAAGGCATGCAAGAACTTGTAACGGCAGAAAACGAGACACAGATCAACCGAGCAGTGATGGCACAAACTCGGTTAAAAATAAATTGCACGCCTTGAGAGTGCACAGAAGGTGCCTGTCTTTTTTGTGGGCCTGACAAAGGTCCCCATTGTGAAAAAACGTTGCTCCTGAGACTGGGCGTGTTCGTGTCGGATTGCGCAACATTGTGACCTTGGTAGGCTACATGCTTTGTGGTTCATCAGCTTGATTGAAGTAACTTACAACTGATGGCAAAACAGCAAATACTATTACTTGACTAGGTTCCTGCAAGTAACTTTTTATTACTGTGAAACAAGCTGAAGCGAAGGGGCCCAAATATTTTGTCCGAATTAAAAGAAGGACTTATTTTTAAGTATTCATGCACCATAGCACGACGTACGAACGGTGTGATTCGTGAAATATGCGGCGCGCAAGCACATATCGAGCGAGGGCCACAAAACTGGCCATGTTGGCCAACGCTCGCTTCCCGATAACGGGTGGCGCAGGCACGGCGAGAGAGAGAGAGAGAGATTGTGGTTGTGAACACGGTGTAAGAATAAGGAGAGGTGCTGACACTCTCCCCCCAACGCGCGCGAAAGCGCTGGTCGCTCGCGTCCAGATCATGTTCGGCTTGGTTGCAGCTGGTTCGGCGCCGTCGTAGAGGGCACTGCGGTATGCGGTCCCAGCCTCGGCGGGAAGGCGCGTGCTTCGCTGTCTTTGTGCGCTTTGTGCTTGCATGTACGGCCGTGCTGTTTTGAAGGCACACTTTTTGTTCACGCGCTTTTCATCATCTTGTGCTTCTGTATTGTCACCACGGGCCCTCGACCAAGGTGGAAGCGTCCTTCTGAGAGTTTGAAATGGGTAGAAAGTGCTTCGTCACGAACTGCAATTCTGGATACCGAACTTGTGCGGAGCGTGTGCCTCTATTCAAAGTGCCGTCTGACAGCGGTCGTATAGAGCAGTGGTGGCGTGTAAATCTGAGGGCAGACCGAACTCTAATGCCTACCGACCATGTTTGCGCCAAGCATTTTTCAGAGGATATGATATCGACGGCATATTACGCGGAGCTCGATAAAATGGTGCTACTTGGCACGCCAAAGAGCCCTGTCCTGTCTGCAAATACAGTTCCCACCTTATTTCCGAACTGTCCAAAGAACCTCACACGGTCAAATAAACCTCGAGAGCCACTGCGGAAGAGAGAACCTCCTGTGTGCCACAAAAACTGCTGTGTGCCGCAGCAGTCTATGCAAATTTTGCTGCATGTATAAGATATATACTGGGTGTTTTTTAACTATCATGCACCAAGATTTAAAAATATGAAAATGTCGCATAGCTGGACAATGTTGGCAATGTTGTCTGTCGTCTCTGGGAGATACCTAGATTATTTTTTGCATTCCGCCTTATTACATAATTATTTTCATAACTGATTATTCAACTTTTCTAATGCTATATATAATTAGATAAAAAAGTGAACGAGAGAATTGCACAGCAACATGAAAGATTCCCGATACAGCTTTTTGTTGCTCAATACGTGATACATAAAAGTGTTTTCCGAGCGTGAAAGAAACCCGCAAATAGACTCAAAATTGGCTCGAGGCACTTTGTGTGTATTCATGGGCTTCTTTCACACTCGGAAAAATACTTCTATGTAGCGTGTATTGAGTAATAGAAAGCTGTATCGGAAGTCTTTCATGTACCTCTCCAATTTTCTCATTGAAACTTTTTATATAATTATAATATTTGAGAAGTTGATTAATTAATTAAGACTAATCATGGAATTAGGCCATGATGTATAATGTATGTATAAATGTATAAAATAATCTCAGTATCTCCAAGGAACGGAAAACAACATTACCTTGGTTCTGTTCAGCTACGTGACATTTACATGTTTTTAAATCTTTGTGCACTCTGTATAATACTGCCGTTTTCTCTGCAGATGTGTGCCTGATTTTCAAATTTGTGCCATCCTGGATACTGAATGTTTTTTACAATGCGCGTGCGGTGTATATTACACGCTTGCATGTTTTTATTCAACATTTTTGCATTGTGGGAGTGTATGAGAGCGTAAGCTTCTGGGAAGGCTATCCTCTATTAAAATTATCGAGCTCCTTCATGCACAATTTTTAATTATTCTGTCTTTGCAAAATAAAAAATAAAAATGCTATGAGATTATTGTGTGCTGGGTATAAGTGTATTTGTGGACACGCTGTAGCATGCATTGTCAAATACGCTTACATTTGCACATTCTCATATGCAATCTAAGAAAAAAGAAAGTCACCTCTTAGATCCTGCAAGAGTCACTCGCTCCCCAAACGACGAAAGCCAAATGAATAATATACACAGTCTATGTTAAGTGGAATTGAAATAAAAAAAGATGTTCACAAGTAAACTGTATTAGTCATATTGTAATCCAAGATAAAACGCCTGCCTTCGTCCCGCTTGATAAATTATCTTTTGAAAGATTTCTTTACATAGCTATGTGCTTTCTCATCATAGGTTCTAGCCATGAACACCCACTTTGCTCTAGTGCGTTGCATATTGCAAGCTTGCGCCGTTTCATTTCTTAAATTATATCGCGCCCACACTAAATTCGCGTGACGATGCTTGAACGGTTTTCCGAGTTTGAATTTTCCGATGCAGTCACTATTTTCTTCTGATCGAGTGGTAGCACGCGGGCTTACGCTTTCATTTTTTTATGCTTGTATGCATGACTAGATCGGCCGCAACAAAATGTGCGCGCGAGCGGAATGTGAGTGGCGTTGAGTGCTGTCCCATCGATCCGTGTTCACGTCATTCACGCCCTGCACAATATACGTTCATGTTAGCAAAGCATTCAGCCTGGTACACTTATCACCTTAATCTGAAATAACGAATTTCCTTCGCGCTTTGAGTTTTACTGGCGCCACTATGAACGAAAATTTAGCGGAGGCAGAGGAATGCCAAGCCGCCGGCGCCGCTAAGCTGGTGATGATGATGATGATGATTTATTGGCATCCCCTTTGAAACGGGGCAGCGACAAATAGTCACCTAGCCTGCTTGATTTAATCAGGTATACTATACATGTTCTTTATCTAGCATTTTTGTATACCTCTCATTATTTTTTTTTTCAAAAAATTTACCTTGTTCCGCTGCCTATGATTTTATGAGATCAGGTCGTATCCATCTTTTCCATGCTTTTTTTCCACCAGTACTCTAATCGTCTCTTGCTGATCTCTACGGCTGATCTGTTTATGTTTCCTTCCACTTTAAACCCAAGCGCTTCTGGGAGTTGCACGTTACCTACGGTTCTCGCTGGGTGGATCGCGTTGCATTCCATTAGGATGTGCTGAGTGGTCTCTGGATCTTGACTGCAGCATACACATGTCTCATCTAGTTCCGAATATTTGTTCCGATATGTTTTCGTCCTTAGGCAACCGGGTCGAGCCTCAAATAGCAAGGCACTGCCCTTTGTGTTAGCGTACAGATTTTCCCTTCTAATTTCTTTCTTCTCATTCTTGTAAATCTCCATGGTCCTTTTCGTTTCCATTCTTTGCATCCAATTCACGGTCTCTATTTCTCTCACTTTCTTTCTGATGACCCCTGGTTGTCTATTTACAGTTTCGATTATCCTGTACTTGGTTGCCAACTTCCTTGACCTCTTCCTCCATTCTGTGTCCACGCTTTTCATGTAGAGATACTTGTGCACTTTAGCAGCTCATTTATTTTCATCCATGTTCCTGAGCCTTTCTTCAAAACTAATTTTGCTTTGTGCTTCTCTGACTTCAAAAGAGGCCCAACCCATGTCACCATGCACTGCCTCATTTGTCGTATTACCGTGTGCTCCCAAAGCCAACCGGCCTACTGATCTTTGGTTAACTTCCAAACCCGCCAATATATCCGATTTTAAGCATATAATGGCATTTGCGAATGTTAGCGCTGGCACCATTACTCCTTTCCAGATTCCACGCACCACCTCATACTTAATGTGGCCCCACAGTGCTCTGTGTTTCATAATTGCTGCATTCCGCTTCCCCTTTATTTTCAGATTATCTTGGTGGTTGCTTGAGTAATTCTTTCCTTCGTTTATGTGTACGCCGAGGTACTTATATTGCTTCACTATGGGTATTACTTGCTGTTGGATTGACACCACGAAGTTACTCGTGTGTTCATTAAAGATCATAATCCCTGATTTCTCTGTGCTAAACTTAAGGCCTAGATTTGTCGCTGCGTTCCCACAGATATTCGCAAGTATCTGTAAATCTTTTTTATTGTCCGCTAGTAGCACAATGTCGTCTGCGTACATCAGTCCAGGGACCTTCTGTTGCACCATTTGTCCATTACGCATGTAGGATAAATCAAAACCTAATTTGCTGTTTTCCAGTCGTCTTTCTATGCCCTTGACGTAAAGCGTGAACAACAATGGTGACAGAGGGCATCCTTGCTTCAATCCTTGGTGAATTCCCACCATTTCATTTCCTTTTCGGCCTTCACATGCCACTTGTACTTGGTTGTCTCGATATATCTCCCTCAGCAGCTCCACGAAATCGTCATCTATGCCTTCGTATTGAAGAATATCCCACAACAATTCCCTGTACGTTGTCTACGGGACCGCTGGCCGCAGCGCCATCTATCTGCTTGCAGCAGAGCTACTCGGTGCGCCGGCGCGCGGCCGAACATAATCTGGACGCTCGCTCGCGCGCAGTGTCAACACCTAAATATTCTTCCACCGTGGTTGTGAAGAGGAAAATGCGACACGGCGACGGGCGCGCCGGGGACCGTCGCAGATGAGGGAGGAGGGCGGTAGGGAAGCGGACTTGGCCTCGGCAACTCTGTCACTTCGGTGGCAGCGGCTTTGGTGGCTCCCTTCGCCCTCCCTCACCTTCGACTGTCTCCGTACGCGCCGGCCGCCCCCGCCGGCCTGGCGCCAGCCCCTGAAGTTTCGTTTTCTGCCGTTGAAGCGAGCGTTGGCCGGCGTGGGCAGTTTCGTTGGCTGGATGGGACCACCGCTGTTGGTTCCCTCTGCGCCACAGCCGCAGCGTTGGCTGCCGTGTTGCCACGACACATAAAAAAATAGTAGATTTTTTTTTTCGCGAAAGATCAGTAGAAATCAGTAGATTTTTAATTTCAATTTTTGCACTCAGCTTATGAGCCCAAGAATTCAGCGCTTATATTAGTACTCTGTTGTAGTATTGTAGCTTCTAAGAAATAGTACAGAAATTGACCCCAAGATTCTTGGCGATACTTTTGAAAAACCCGGGGATCCAGAGAGCCATTGTCAAGCACGAATTTAAAAACAGTGAAGCCCTCCGATGGCCTATTCAAAGGCATCAGATGGTAGTTAGTACCTGAAAGCTTTAGAGCAGGGGTTCTCGAGTACGTTCGTCCCAGGGAACCCTGCTAAGCTCCATAAAGTGCCAAGGAACCCCCCTCCCCCCCCCCCCCCCTCGAATTAACCGAATGTAGAATTATCGAGGGTATCAAGAAAACAATAAACAAATGCTTAACTACGTCAACACGCTTCTATTTAATTCAATGACTCATCAAATCTTGTTTCTATTTAGCACAAGATCAGTGCGGAAGCTGAAATTCTCGTCATCGCATGACTGATTAGCGCTAGCAGCGGCGAAGGCCTCGCGACATCCTTCGCGGCGCGCGTCTTCAGCTGAGACGCGCTTTACACCAACGGGCGCACATACCGATTTTTTTTTTTTTTCGCCGCTCAGCTGCTCGCCAACAAATTGTCCGTCCATTGCGATGTAGCCGCTGCTCTTCATCTTCGACAGCTTTGCACTGAGTCAAAGCGAAACTACTGCTTGCCGCACCCGCTGCGGACGAAACCGCGGCCGCTATCGACGCGATCATAGACGGCGACCTTGCGGTTCAGAAGGCAGGCGGCTGACGCACGCACCAAATCTAAACGAAACTACCGTTCGCTGCAAGAAGTGCGGACGAAACTGCGGTGGCTCGACGCTGCCATGGGAGGCGACTACGCAGTTGTGAAGGCACGCAGCCGACGCGCGCACCGAGTGAAAACGAAACTACATTCCGCAACCGCTGCGGACGAAACTGCGGTGGTTCTTGACGCGATCACAGATGGCGACTACGCACTTATGGAGGCACGCGGCTAGGCGCCAACGCGGTGTTACGCGCGATGGTTAACGCAAGAATAAAGGCTTTAAAGGCACAATTAGGCACGAAGCGCTCTGGCGTTGCTGTCAGTCACGTGCCGCGCACGATTGCCGCCGAGGACCACGGCGATGCGGACTGCGCCGCTTCGTTTCGGTTGGGCGCTAACGCCGTTCTTGCTCTTCTGCGGCGCGCTTTTGCGGTGCTCCGTGCATTTTTTTATTGCGATAGCAATTATATGGACACTTCAACGGGATTTCTTCCGTCGGCGTCGCCGTGAGGTTCCGTATAGATTCCAAGGGCGATAAAATCGTCGCCGTGCGCCGTATGCGCGAGTAAAAGCGTGCGGGGACGCGCGCTATCACGGAGAGCCAACGCACGGCGGAAATCAAACGCGATTGTCGCGCAAAAGGCCGTGGTGGGGGGGGGGGGGGGGGGTATGGGGGGGAGGGAGGCGGGGCGACGCTGTGCTACGGCACCAAATGCTTATCTTGCAACCCAGCGCAAGGGGAACGCAATCTCCCACGCGAAAGCAAAAAAAAAAAAAAAAAGCGGGGAGGCAGCGCGGGAGGGAGGGGGGGGGGGGAGAACCAGCTAGCGCGAACTGGAGGACGACAATCGACAATCGCAGGCGGGAGGCAAACGTGTAGAGCGAAGTGTCCTAGTGGTGGGGGACTCCAACGTAGCTAGGGTTGAGGAGGGCATCCTTACAACAGTGAAGGCAGACGGGCGGGGCGGGTGAGCGTGGAGGCCCAGTCAGGGAGGTGCATGGTTGACGCACTGGCAAAAGCTCAGAAGGTGGTATGGGACAACTTGGAGCATGAACATCTGGTCGTTGTCCATGCTGGTCTCAACGATGTGCTGAAGGGAAGGAGCCAGAACCGAAACAGACAGTTTGAGGTTGGGTTGCATAAACTCAGAGAAACCTCTGCGAATGTGCATGTGACCATATGCACAATCCCACAGGTCCGGCGCCAGGGTAGCGGGATGGAACGGAGTGTGCTTGAGGCTAACCGGGTCATTAGGGGTCTGAGCCGACCACTAGGGTACGGCATAATGGAGGTAAACCGGGAAGTGTACGAGTCTGGCTCCCACCCTTTTGCACAGAATGACATTCACTACAGTGGTGCCACGAGTGGGAGGGTAGGTAGTAGGATAGGGCGCCAAGCTACGGCTTTTTTGGGGGGACCCAGAGCCCTAAGACCACCAGTGTAGACGAAGACGGACCCAGAGAGGCCCCAAGATTCAAGAAACGTAGAATCGGTAGGAGAAGAAATAGACGTAAGCACCAGGGGCAAGGTCATTTTGACATAGGGTACATTAACATGCAAGGTGGCAGGAATAGGCTCAAGTGGGAGGAGATAGACGAGCAACTAAGGCAGGAAAAGCTGATGGTGTATACGGGTTTGTGGAGACACAACTTAGGGACATGGAGCAACCTCCCTGTAATCCTGACTATGCATGGGAATATTGCAATAGAACAGAAGGCAGCAGAAAAGGGGGTGGAATTGGTGCATTCATTCATAAAAGTATGAATTGGCAAAGGGTCAAACAGGAATGCAAGGAGCATTTATGGCTAAAAGGGAAAGTTGCAGGAGAGCAGACACTCCTTCGCTTTGTATACCTGTGTACAGGATCAAATGCCAAAGAGGAAAACAAAAAAAATGCTGGAATGCATATCAAGTGACATTAATGAGCTAGGAGAAGGGTGCGAGATTATTATACTAAGAGATATGAACGCACACATAGAAGACATGGACGGGTACACAGACTCAACAGGCAACATGATGCTGGATATGTGTGAAATGCATGACTTAGTTGTATGCAACAGTACTGAGAAGTGCGAAGGGCACATAACATGGGAGGTAGGGAGCCTGCAGTCGACGATAGATATTCACTAATGTCACATTGGATGCACGATAGGCTAAATGTAATGAGCATAGATGAATATGGCTCCAGAAGTCTAGGTAGTGATCACAAACGTATTAAGGTGAGTTTTAGAAGGGAAATGAAAGTAGGTAGGAGGCAAGATGAACAACCAGGTGGGATATTTTACTCCGAAAAGCAACTTGAAATAGCAACCCAGCAAATTGAGGAAGTAATTTCAGAGGCTACAAAAACAGAATTGACATATGCAAATTTAACAGGGCTATTTGAGCTAGAGCTTACTAAGGTACGAGTCAGGACAAAAGGGAACAGAAGACGTAAACCCAAGAGCTGGTGGGATGAGGAGGTTAAGAAGGCCATAGAGAAACGTCAGGAAGCATCCAGGGAACACAGATATTCAAAGCAGAGGGGTGAACCAGAAGCTGATGTAGGCAGAAAATGGAATAACTTTTTAAACTGTAGAAGGGAAGCATCCCATTTGATCAAAGAGAAGATCAGAAGAAAGGGGAGCCAATGGTTGTCAGAAGTAAACAAAAAGGATAGAAAAGCAGCGAAGAAATGTTGGAAACATCTCCACTCTTTGAGTAATAAGACTAGCCTAGAGCAGAGGTTTATAGTTACAGCTCAAGGTGTTTGACTAGAGGGAGATGAGGCAATGGAACATATAAGAGCAATGATGACAGAAAAATTTAAAGAACGAAACATAGCATGTGCTCAATCAGGTGAGGATGGACTAGTCAGTGCAGTGGCTCCACTGGCAAAAAGCGAGTGAGAAAGGGCAGAGAAGAGGGTTCCTAGTAGCACGTCGACAGGTCCTGATGGCATCCCAGTTATGTTGATAAAGACATTGGGCCCAAAATCTAAGAAAGCATCCCAGTGAACCATTAATGTACCATAGATGTCCATACAACATCATGTTTGAGACATTGCACACATCCTATAGATATCTATATTTCTCCAAACAACATTACAAATACGTACCATGGATAATCTAAGTCCATTCCAGATCACGTTGCTCTAACGTTGAAAGGATGTCGCAGCTAGACATAAGTAACCTCTAATAGATGTTCTTTTTGGGGACGCAGGAGGTCCATAGAACATCTAGTGGATCTTTCCTGCTGACGCTATAATGAGCTGTATACCTGCGAGTGCCACAGTAGATGTACTATTGAACTAAAAGCACAGTGTGTGGCGTCGCTCAGCGATGATTGTACACATGCATGTGGTTTCGATGCGGAGTGCGGGGCTGCTTATCCTAGTGCGTATTACATCACCTGTATTTTGTTGGAAGCTTGTATTCTCACCCCGCCATTGCAGTGCCATTCCTATCTATGATTACTTTTAAGGTGGCTAGCACTGTTGTTGCGCATCCAATGCAATACATTTTTCGTGTTATTCAAATTACGATTAGACACTGGCAGCTTTGATGGTGGTAACAAAAGCAAAGCAACGCACGTTAGCAAGCTGGGTGCATGCCAGCTATATCACGCTACAGATGTAGCGATGGTGCTAGTCACCATAACACTGTACTGCCAGGTGGGTATGGCACTGCCCGAGGAGAGATGAGAAAACAACTTTCGGACAAAATACGGGTGACGTTTATCGCAATAGGGCGAGCAGCGCTGCACTATTCCTCGATAACTACATCCCCACGCACGTGCACGACTGGCCGACGACATGCACAGTATACCTTTAGTTATGCTTCGGCCACACACTCCGCTGTTCGCATTTAATTTGTCCTCGATGGCACGTCTGCTGAGGCACACTAATGGCACAGTTACCCACATTGTCGGCATGTAGCTGGTGACTTTGCTTGAAATGTTTTGTTAACATGTAAACGTGTGAAGGTGAAAATATAAACTGCAACACTTAAGGTGAAATTCTTAGATGGCTCAATGGTCGAAAAATCCGATGTCCAGCGTCGCAGCGCCAAAATTCGATGGCACCAAAATTGGGGATTGAACCTTCAACCTTTGGTGTTAATTAGGTCGAAGCGAATTAAGGCACAGTTCATTAAGATAGAGTTAATTGAGGCACTCTAACCCACGGCCTTTGTTGGGAGTCAAAACCACTTGGAGATATGGGTGAACCGGCCACATCGCCAAATTATCTTCAAGTTGGATTCCAATTGACATGGTGAAGGTAGACTCGAACCCACTACCTTGGGTGTTCATTAGAGCGAAGTTACTTAAGGCAAGTTAATTACGGCAGAGTTAATTAAGACACTCGAACCCTCGACCTTTGGTGGGAGTTAAACCCACGACTTTTGGAGTTAATTATGACGAAGTTAATTCAGGCACAGGTAATTAAGGCACTCGAGCCCACAACTTTGGTAGGAGAAAACAATAGAAGTAACAACGCATGCGAATGACAAATAATTTAATTAATGCTTCGTGAGTACGCAGGCTTCTGCCTTCATCCTCTTCAGTGTTCGCTGAAGTGACTGTTACCTTTATATATAGTTCTAGCGCTCATCAAAATGCGAAAACTGTGCTAAGAAAACCGTAAATACGCATTTTGATCGTTATGCATCATTACAAATCCTGCAATGGATAAATGAAAAATAGTGAGTTCAGTAAGCACTAGGTAAAGCACACCAGTGAAACTCACAATGTCACACCAATGTTACTTTTTTATTTATACAACTGATAAAGCTTTATTACACAAATGATCGGCCCCCAGCCCCACGCACATGTATGCAATTAATTATTCATTACATGTTCTCGCTGTTACAAACAGGTTAAACGCGGATCTAAAGAAAAAAAAACCAAGTAATCAAAAACAGATTCTTGACAATTAAACTTTATTAAAACACAAGTAACGAGTAGGCACAAAATTACTAACGAGTAGGCACAAAATGACTAGTAGGCACAGTGCCACAATTATAATTAAAAAGAATAAAACTGATTAGTAAGAGGTAGTATCACATACTAATTAATGACCAAAAGTGCATGGCCTGCTTGCCAGCACCTGCTTCTGGGGCCACCGGATTCAAGATAGAAAGCCAGTACTTTCTAGCTGCATTGAAAAATATATGGTAAAATAAATTCCACGCAAGCAGAATCCAGAGATGGAATGTTCATCTTGATAGGCAACTTGGTCAGGCAGCTTCTCAGATCACAAAAGTGCCAATAACATAATGCTGCCAGAGACTTAGAGATAGGCATTGCAAATGAGAAATATCCCTGACACTTGAAGAGGAACGCTGGAAACCAAGCGATACTAACATGTGCGAAAATTAACTATCAAAACATTGTCTCCAGAACATTCCCGTAAGCGCTCCGCAAGGCGAACAAACTTGCCACAGATAGCAGTCGGAAGCACAGCTCTAAATTTCAGCATGCAACTGTACAGTTCTGCCTAGTATATACGTACTTGGGCCATGGTCAACCGCACAAAAGTCGAAAAGACACAAATAAAGCACACGCTGCTCGCGCCCGGAACATTGCTGCGCACTTGCATCGAGGCACGTGTTGCTGAATTGATATCAGTGGCAATGCGAAGTCAAAGCTATTGCGAGTTCAAGCTTCTTTTTTTCTTTATAAACTGTCGTAATACATCAGCAAGTTAAAGGTTACATATTTTCAACAATGTACTAATAGATATAACTGAAAAATAAAGCATCTTTGTATGGGGGAGAAAGAAAATGACGTAACCGAGACCGAAAGCATAGCGAAAAAATGGCGAAAGTATTGGCTTTTGCGCGCGGTGTCTGGCAGCAACGTTACTAGACCTCCAGCAGTGCTGCAAAGGTCGTGCTAAATTGCAAAATAATTAATTTAATGCTTTTGCTCTCCTAGCTTCCCATTGTTAGGCATTAGAGACAATTTGCTTGTATTTCTGCGGCATAGTGCTTGCATCGACTCATAACACACAATGTACGATCAATGCACGAGAGCTTTGAATGTGCAAGAGATGTCCAAATCATAAGGACATTCGACGTCCTCTGGATGACCCTTGACTGCCATGTACTAGTCGAACATACTATAGATGTAAACTGGATGTCGTTAAACGTCTTGGATATTTCGTCTTTTGTGGTACATCCAATGGATATTTGTGGTTCACTGGGATTAAGAGAGGCAGTGAGCAAAATGATAATGGACGGTAAAGCCCCCGACGGGTGAAGACTGAGACGACGGGTGGAGACATGATATATAAGGGAAAGGGGGACAAAGCCGACATAAACAACTACCGTCCCATAACAGTGACGTCAGTGGTTTACAGGGTGGTGATGCAGATTATAAAGGACAGACTGCAGGCATGGGTGGAGAGCGAGGAGGTGCTGGGGGAACTACAAAATGGGTTCCGGAAACAAAGAAGGTTAGAAGGTAATCTGTTCTCATTGACACAGTGTATTGAAATAGCAGAAAAGGAACACAGGCCCCTATGGCTTGCATTTCTGGATATCAAGGGAGCCTATGACAGTGTAATCCAAAAGGATTTGTGGGACATACTGGGCACTCTAGATGTGGAAGATGGAGTAAGAAATCTTTTAAAAGATATCTATAAAAGTAACAAGGTGCTTATAAAATGGGAAAACAAGGTATCTGGGCCTATAGAGATACAGCAGGGGCTTAGGCAGGGGTGCCCTCTGTCACCTCTGTTGTTCATGCTGTATTTACAAGGATTAGAGAAAAAATTAGAGAGGAGCGGACTTGGCTTCAACCTTTCCTATTTCAAGCAGGGAGAATGGATTAAACAGTCATTACCAGGACTGATGTATGCAGATGACATTGTACTTATGGCTGACAGCAAGGAAGACTTGCAGAGATTAATGGACATCTGTGGTAAAGAGGGAGATAGCTTAGGTTTGAAGTTTAGTAAAGAAAAATCGGCAGTCATGACTTTTAATGATAATCAGGGCAGCGAGCATAGGATACAGGAGGTTACGCTGGAGGTGGTGGATAAGTACAAATATCTTGGAGTGTGGATAAACAATGGGGCTGAGTACCTAACGGAACATGAAAAATATGCGACGGCTAAAGGTAGCAGAAATGCAGCTGTGATGAAAAATAGGGCACTGTGGAATTACAATAGGTACGTGGTGGTGAGAGAGATTTGGAAAGGGGTGATGGTCGCTAGTTTGACTTTCGGCAATGCGGTCCTGTGCATGAGATCAGAGGTTCGAGCAAAGTTGGAAGTTAAGCAGTGAGGGGTAGGTAGACTGGCTCTGGGAGCACACGGAAATACACCAAATCAGGGGGTACAGGGTGACATGGGATGGACGTCATTCGAGGGCAGGGAAGCCAGCAGCAAGATAGAATTTGAGGAGCGATTGAGAGAAATGGCAGAAAAGTGGTGGGCAAGGAGAGTTTTCAGTTATTTGTACATGAGGAATGTTGATACAAAATGGAGGAAGCTGACCAGGAAACTCAATCAAATATTTGGACTGCAGGAGGGGTGCAAACCAGGAAACAGCGGTTAAGAAAAAGGTTAAGGAAACAGAGAGGGGTCTGTGGAAAACAGGGATGCAGACGAAATCAGCACTGGGAACATACCGAACTTTCAAGCAAAAAATTGCCAAGGAAAATATCTATGATAATTCTAGGGGAAGCTCTTTGTTGTTTGAAGCCAGGACGGGAGTATTGCGGACTAAGATGTACCGAGTCAAGTACCAAGGTATAGACACGATGTGCTGTGCGTGTGGAGAAGAAGAGGAAAAGGCTGAACACCTCATACTTTTCTGTAAAGGGCTTAACCCTACAGTGCAAAGCAACGGGGCTGATTTTTTCAAAGCATTGGGGTTTAGGGACAGTGAAGGCAAAATAGACTTTAAGCGGGTAGAAATAACCAAACAGAGGTTATCTGATTGGTGGATCAAATCAAGGCAGGGGTGAAATTTCACCCACCACAAAGTATAAAATATGTTAATAGTCATGGCTAGGTGGCGTATGCCACCGCCCGGTTTAAAGGGTTCAGCCTCATCCATCCATCCATCCATCCATCCATCCATCCATCCATCCATCCAGTGGAGGAGAGGAAAGAGGAGAGGGCCAGGAACCAGCTTCTCGGTAGAGTGACCTAGAATATGGGAGAGTGTCCAAAGCGCCGGCTCCGGCGAGGGCCTTTTTCTGTGAACTGCCGCGCCGCGCCGCTGCTGCTCCGGACCCGTGGGCTTTTCGCGCTCGCGAAGCGCACGGGAAGCGTTGGTCGTCTGCTACGCGCTGTAGTTTTTTTGCGTTCGTTTTCCACGCAAAGCACTTAAACTCTATTTAACTTCAACAGTGTGGTGCTGCAAGGAGCTTACCCATCTTTGAGCGTTTCTTTGTGCTTGGGCAGCAAGATAATGCAAAAACGAACGTATCAAACTCATCAGCGCGGCCTAGCTCCGGTGCTAGAGTTCGGGAACGGTATTACGGTAACTGTGCGTGCGTAGAAACGCGCTAAATGAGCCCGTGCAAGGAAAGAACGTAAAAAAAAAAGAAACGTTATTCGCATAGGTACCCGGGCAATAGCACCATGCTTGCATTAATAAGAGTAACCAAAAAAGTAAATTACTCGCGCAGTCAAGTGAAATACTTACGTGCGTGCAGTGACCGCTTCGCTCACCACTACGCGCATTTCGCTCACGGTTAGTAGTGATTTAGAGCCATATGCATATGTGTTTATTGATAATTTTTTTTTAGCCTCGACAATACTTTATTATGAACAGAGCGCCATGAGAAGGTGTACACGAACAATTCTTGCTGTACGCTAACTCTTCAATACAAACTTCGCGCACGATGTACCTTAAGGTTCACCGTGAGCGAAGCTGGTTTCAAATTCAGACATTCGAAAGAAAAACCATTCCAGCCAATAGGTAAATAAACATAAAAAAAGGGTGAACAAATATATATTTTTCTACATTGAAATGAATAGATAGCTACTACTGGCCTAGCTATTCACTCATTTCTTATGTAAAAGTTATTGCAGCAATAGCCTTGTTTTATTAATCCGTGAATCCTCTCTGAAATTACCAACATAACTTCTCATGTTATATAATAGTTAACGTGTGATTTTTTACATAAACTAACAAGCATTCATAGTGCATGATGATGTTTGTGCTTGCATTATATTGATTGTAAAATCGTCTTGAATATTGCAATCTTTGATGCACTATAAATATCGCTATTGATTCTGCATATCACTTAAATTGTTACCTTGAATCAGTAAAACATGAGAAGTTTATGTTCTGGTGATTAGTTGCCTCTTTCATTACGTAACTACAAGTATGTAAATATTTATCAGTAAGTATATTTGCTGTGTACGAATCAGCGAGCATACGCAATAAATATTCCTAAAGTTACTTTTATGTTAAAATTCGCTTAGTGTTTGCGCTCTTGCAACACAGGAAGGCGAAAGAAGAGTTGCACATCCGTAAAGCGTCATGTTCGTTTTCTCACGTTCGCTCGTAATTATGAAATGAGACGTACGTACACAATGTTGCACTGTTAACATTTCATTCATTTTGGTTTGTCTTGTTTTTGCCGCCTTATATTTCTCGCGTACCCTTTACATACACGCCGTGGTAGCTTAGTGGCTTTGGTAGGTTGGCTCGAGGACGCGGGTTCGATTCCCGGCCACGGCGGCTTGCATTTCGATGGAGGCGAAATGCATAAAACATCCGTGTACATAGATATAGGTGCACGTTAAAGAACCCCAGGTGGTCGAAATTACCGGAGCGCTCAAAACGGCGTCTCTCATAGCCATATTAATTGTGATGTTTGGATGTAAAACCCCACAAATTATCATTACTATTATTACCCTTTACCTGTGCTCTCAGTCCTTCATAATATATGGGTAAGTTCGACACGTTGAGATCGAGATTAGCATTCAACACGTTCTTATTGTCACACCCACACCATAAGAGGGATTTCTGGACGAAAAATGCGGGTTTGCACCACACGTCATACTGTTGTCGTTAACCGCGACATGAATGCAAGTATGTCAAGTTACTAATGCCATGACCCATCAGTCATCTTAGTTACACATTTGTGCGTTTCCACGCTATACTTTGTGATATATACCAAGTGAACGAGACGGGAGAGTTACGCGGTTAGTATTTATTTTTGGTATACCGCGGCCCCGCCGACGGACACATTCCGCTTCCCAAGAGCCAGTTAAGGATTACGCCTTAATAAAGAAACAGCAGAGTGCGGGAGGCAGTTTGTAAAACAAATCGAATGCACGAAATAAAAGAAAGGAAACGATAGGGTGTAAAAGCGTTAGCATGAGCTAGCCATATCTGCCCGTTCTCCTGATTATAATCGCGATCTCCACCTAATTTTCTTCTGCAGCACATTCCCGTTGCTCATTCCACGCATAACTAAATGAAGTAAGCGCGCAGAATGCGTTACTCAAACAGCCGCGTAAGCGCGGACCAAGCGAGCTAGAAGGAAATATACAAAATACCCGTATTGACAGCCAGCAAACGCGTTCTCTGTGCGGTGAGTCACTGCTGTATTACGTTGCGGTGACGTGGCACTTAATATATCCCAAATTATTGCGATGTTGGCTAATAGCAACCAAAATATCAGGCTCGTAGCAGACGCCCGCCGCCTTGGCGCGGCTTCCGCAGCGGAGAAAGCCCACGATGATGATGATGATGATGATTTATTGGCATCCCCTTTGAAACGGGGCGGCGACAAATAGTCACCTAGCCTGCTTGATTTAATCAGGTATACTATACATGTTCTTTATCTAGCATTTTTGTATACCTCTCATTATTATTTTTCTTTTTCAAAAATTTACCTTGTGTCGCTGCCTATGATTTTAAGAGATCAGGTCGTATCCATCTTTTCCCTGCTTTTTTTCCACCAGTACTCCAATCGTCTCTTGCTGATCTCTACGGCTGATCTGTTTATGTTTCCTTCCACTTTGAAACCAAGCGCTTCTGGGAGTTGCACGTTACCTACGGTTCTCGCTGGGTGGATCCCGTCGCATTCCATCAGGATGTGCTGAGTGGTTTCTGGATCTTTACTGCAGCATGCACATGTCTCATCTAGTTCCCAATATTTGTTCCGATATGTTTTCGTCCTTAGGCAACCGGCTCGAGCCTCAAATAGCAAGGCACTGCCCTTTGTGTTATCGTACAGATTTTCCCTTCTAATTTCTTTCTTCTCATTCTTGTAAATCTCCATGGTCCTTTTCGTTTCCATTCTTTGCATCCAATTCACGGTCTCTATTTCTCTCACTTTCTTTCTGATGACCCCTGGTTGTCTATTTACAGTTTCGATTATCCTGTACTTGGTTGCCAACTTCCTTGACCTCTTCCTCCATTCTGTGTCTACGCTTTTCATGTAGAGATACTTGTGCACTTTAGCCGCCCATTTATTTTCATCCATGTTCCTGAGCCTTTCTTCAAAACTAATTTTGCTCTGTGCTTCTCTGACTTCAAAAGAGGCCCAACCCATGTCACCCTGCACTGCCTCATTTGTGGTATTACCGTGGGCTCCCAAAGCCAACCGGCCTACTGATCTTTGGTTAACTTCCAAACCCGCCAATATATCTGATTTTAAGCATATAATGGCATTTGCGAATGTTAGCGCTGGCACCATTACTCCTTTCCAGATTCCACGCACCACCTCATACTTATTGTGGCCCCACAGAGCTCTGTGTTTCATTATTGCTGCATTCCGCTTCCCCTTTATTTTCAGATTATCTTGGTGGTTGGTTGAGTAATTCTTTCCTTCGTTTATGTGTACGCCGAGGTACTTATATTGCTTCACTATGGGTATTACTTGCTGTTGAATTGACACCACGAAGTTACTCGTGTGTTCATTAAAGATCATAATTCCTGATTTCTCTGTGCTAAACTTAAGGCCTAGATTTGTCGCTGCATTCCCACAGATATTCGCAAGTATCTGTAAATCTTTTTTATTGTCCGCTAGTAGCACAATGTCGTCTGCGTACATCAGTCCAGGGACCTTCTGTTGCACCATTTGTCCATTACGCATGTAGGATAAATCAAAACCTAATTCGCTGTTTTCCAGTCGTCTTTCTATGCCGTTGACGTAAAGCGTGAACAACAATGGTGACAGAGGGCATCCTTGCTTCAATCCTTGGTGAATTCCCACCATTTCATTTCCTTTTCTACCTTCCCATACCACTTGTACTTGGTTGTCTCTATATATCTCCCTCAGCAGCTCCACGAAATCGTCATCTATGCCTTCGTATTGAAGAATATCCCACAACAATTCCCTGTCTACGTTGTTATAAGCTCCTTTAATATCTAGAAATGCTATCCATAAAGGTCTTTTCTGTACCACGTGTCCGGTACAGCAGCGCCGCGGCACGGGAGTTCACACAAAAAGGTCCTCGCTCCTCCCATGTATTCGCGTGGCGCTTTGGACACTCTCCCATATTCTAGGTCACTCTATTCTCGGCTCATGCGGCAGGCATCTTCTAAAGGAGGCATTGCCTCGGCGAAAGAAACCACCTAGAAATGCGGTTTGCGCGAGCGGCGCAGCGTGGTGCCAGCGGTCGAACGCTGTATCTACTAGCAATTGGAGTGTTGCTGTCGTGTTAGGCCTAATGAAGCGTTCCTCGCCCTCCGACGATCTGCGTGGCGGCCCGGTGCCCCGGTGATTATCGGTTGAACGGGCTTGGCCGAGGAAGAGGGATTCTCGAGAAGACCGGAACCACCATGAGCAGCAGTGGCCGGTCCCAGGAGCTTCGTCCGGACGTCTCCGAGGACTACAGCTACACCTGGGCCTTGCCAGCCTCACGACTTCGTGGCCGGGTCCTCCGCTCTCCCGTCGTCAGAGTATAGCTGACGAGGCAACCTTCCAGCTCAAGAGCCACGTCGATAATGCTGTTCCGTCGCTTCTCCCTCGCGGATTACGCCTCGGTTCGCGTGCCTCGAGTGCTCGCGCCGTTCGGAGTGCTCCGCGAACTTCGTCGTCCTCATCTCTCGCCACGGGCGACCTCTTACATGTGACAGAAAGTCAAGAAATCGCTTAAACAAAAATGTGGGTTAGGACAACAACAACCTGAATGGCGGCAATTTTGTTTACAATCGCTGTTTCTGTGCCATTATTATACTTTGGTTCTGTGGACGGGCGGATATAAGGTAACCTCAAGGGGAGGGGGAAGAGATGATGGCCTACATGAATATGTCTCGGGCAGGGCTCGGGACCCCCTTCCCCCCTACTCTCTTTCTTGATTCACCAATGTCTAGGAGAATGCGGCAGTGCCGTGGGAAAGTTTGAATAATCAACACAGGTGGGAAAGATCAGTCAGCACAATGCAATAGGGCCGGTGCTTCCACTAGTTTTTTTTTTTATTTGTTACGCCTTGTCACTGTGTGCACTTCCGGGGCACATGAGTTCTCGCTACTAAAACTGTTAGATATTTTCGGCCATCTCGTAATCCATCAGTGGTATCCACATGCCTTTGATTAGTGTTTTACATTTTGTGCTTGTAGATATAAAAATAACTTTTTAATATAATTTTGGTGATGCACGATTGTGAGGGCACAGCTGCTCAAGGCGCCTTTTTCATGATCGCTTAGTAGTTCCGAGAAGTGCGCACGATGCATCTTTTGGTATTCGGAGCCAGTCAGAATGCGGCCGCTATGGCAGATAAACGAACCCATGACCTCATCATCAGCAACACATCTCCAAATGCGTCTCAGGATGTGGCTCGGGAGGTGCAAACGCTTGTCGGAGCTCCTGTCGCACTTCTTCAGTGACAGAGGCAATTGTGAACACCTGCGGCGGCGCTGCTTGCCTTACATTCTCCTTCGCAATCTCTGGTATCAGTTGGCGTAGCATCTGTTCATCGGTCACGGCAAATACTGCACCGCCTGCAGGCGCACAGGTGGCCAGGCGATTGTACTTCTGGTGGCATTGCTGGAGCGCCCATTTGATTCCTGTGGCCTCCTTGGTGAATTCGTCCACTGTCGTCTGCGGGTTGCGCACTAGGCCAGCGAAGAGCTGTTCTTTGACGCCACACATGAGATGGCTCACCTTCTTGGACTTGGGCATGCTGGGATCTGCGTGGTGGAGCAAGCGCACCATGTCCTTGACAAACATGGCGACAGCCTCATTTGGCTTCTGGATTCGTGACTCAAGTAGGCGTTGCGCGGTTTCATGTCAATCGATGTTACGGAAGGTCTCGAGTAGCTGGCGGGAAAACTCGTCCCACGTTGCCAGATTTCCCTCGTGATTGTGGAACCGAGTTCTCGCACTACCTTTGAGGGCAAAGTATACGTTGGAGAGCTTCTCGTCGGGGCGCTAGTGATTCTACTCGGCTACCCGTTCATACTGCTCCAGCCAGCCTTCTGCATCCTCATACGTGTGTCATGAAAGGGATCAGGAACTCGAATGTTTTGAACTGTCACCTGTGCTGGGCTACTTGTCAATGCCATTTCTTGAGCAGGAGTAGCCGTTGACAGAGCCTTGCAACGCACCAAATTCAAGGCTCAGACCTTGCAGACGGCGGCTTGTGTGGTGGACAGGTGTCTCCACGCGTGGATGTCTTGCCGGGCTGGATGTAGGGCTGCTCGAAGGCGTTGGGATTATGAGACGATGGCGCACTACCACTGTTGCAGTTCACCGAGCACAGGAGCTTTATTGACAGAGATGCAACAAGTACTCCGTCGTACTCGAATAAAGGGATCTCTTTGTCTCTAGGAATTGCTCGCACTCTCGAGCATGTTGTCTTCGTTACCGCCAGCATTTAGCTGGGCAGTGATATCGACGCGGCAATATTACATAGATGAACGGAAGCACCATATTATTGCATCTTTGGTTAACTTTTCTTAGTCGACAACAAGGGGCAAATTGGGCTTGAGGAACTGTTCTTAAAAGCGTCCTTCGCTCACAAACGGCTTCAGCTGCTGCTCTTGTCAGTGCTGAGAACAATGCTGCTTCAGGCCCCCCTGATTTATAGTTTAGAGTGAAAAAGTAAGTGTGCATGTTGATCTTCTCTGGAAGCAGAAATACCGCCACTATTTAATGCGGACTCCGCTTGTTCGCCATTGGAGATGAGCTTCCGCTAACCATGCCGCTCACCTTTTCGACGTAGAAGCTTCAAGATATTAGAGCAAACTTGCAGACATGCACCCAGACCTGTATCTCCTCATTGCACAAACTGACGGCTACTGATGACAGTTTTTCACTCTGCGTGCTTTATTTGTTGCACGCCATCTGCCGCAAGTCCCAGACGACATGTGCCGCTGAGAACCGTTGTACTGAGCGCAGCCCCACTTTTGCATCATGATGCAGCAAAGTGGCGAACTACGCTCCAAACGTGTCGGTCAGCACACCTACACCTTTGCCATCATACCAAAACATTGCTGTCTTTCGAAAGGGCTCGAGCTGCGCAGATACACTTAAAGGTGACTTAGTGTACCTGTGCGCAGACTTTGCGTGTGTAGCCAACATCTTCAACTTCAATGCTTTTACACAGAATGTGGCGCTCATTGTGGACACTACCATAACCAATGGACCTGTTGCTGTTAGAGTTAGCTGGAAACTTCAATCTCGCTCAGACAGAAATCCTGGTTTTTCCGCACTGAAAGAACTGCCAGAGGTTCGGACTGGCATGCATTCCGGAATTCCTGAGGGCGTTGGATCATTGAATGTTCCAAAGTACAAATATATGCCCCTAGTTTCGGTTATGTTAAGCGTTCCTTTACTGCATGCAAACCATTGCTCAGTAAAAAAAGGCACAACACGAATTGAGAAAATGTTGAAATTATTCTTGTTAGTAATTGCTTTCACAACTTTGTGTTTAGCCAAACTGAATTTCAGATTAATTTTGTAACCATGCAACTTGCCTCATTCTGGTTTATTGAGAAAATAAAGTGAATTTCTCAAAACAGAAGTTTAATGAGCTGTGTTCCTTAATTTATCCTCAGATGCACAGGGAAGTTTTAATTATTGGAGCCTACCTAAATGACTGAATTTGGCATTTGCCTTAAAGGGCAACTCCGGCATTGTTTTAACCATAATAGAATATTGTCATTTTGAAATGGCATTGACAGTCCCATCACCGGTAGGGTGGTTCAATTTGCTTAGAAACTCGTCAATAATTTTAAATAACCAACAAACGAGGTGCCAAAACCGGAACAGGTAGTTGCTTTATATGATGCCGACGAATCGATTACGTCAGATCCTACACTACGGTAATGTAAACACACAGAACGCGTGCTAAACATACCGTAAACGTGGCGCCAACACGAAACAAGTGAGACTGACAATGTCTTCTGACGACACGGGGAGCCTTTCCAGCTCTTTCGAACTAGACAACGTAAACACACACAACGCGTGCTAAACATACCGTAAACGTGGCGCCAACACGAAACAAGTGAGACTGACAATGTCTTCTGACGACACGGGGAGCCTTTCCAGCTCTTTCGAACTAGACAACGTAAACACACAGAACGCGTGCTAAACATACCGTAAACGTGGCGCCAACACGAAACAAGTGAGACTGACAATGTCTTCTGACGACACGGGGAGCCTTTCCAGCTCTTTCGAACTAGACATCGTAAACACACAGAACGTGTGCTAAACATACCGTAAACGTGGCGCCAACACGAAACAAGTGAGACTGACAATGTCTTCTGACGACACGGGGAGCCTTTCCAGCTCTTTCGAACTAGACAACGTAAACACACAGAACGCGTGCTAAACATACCGTAAACGTGGCGCCAACACGAAACAAGTGAGACTGACAATGTCTTCTGACGACACGGGGAGCCTTTCCAGCTCTTTCGAACTAGACAACGTAAACACACAGAACGCGTGCTAAACATACCGTAAACGTGGCGCCAACACGAAACAAGTGAGACTGACAATGTCTTCTGACGACACGGGGAGCCTTTTCAGCTCTTTCGAACTGGACAACGTAAACACACAGAACGCATGCTAAACATACCGTAAACGTGGCGCCAACACGAAACAAGTGAGACTGACAATGTCTTCTGACGACACGGGGAGCCTTTCCAGCTCTTTCGAACTAGACAACGTAAACACACAGAACGCGTGCTAAACATACCGTAAACGTGGCGCCAACACGAAACAAGTGAGACTGACAATGTCTTCTGACGACACGGGGAGCCTTTCCAGCTCTTTCGAACTAGACAACGGTGATTTCAGTGACGATATGAGCGCTGAAGGATTGCCGTTTGCTTTTGACCTGCCGTCATGCGAGCAGCATGCATGCCCCAAGCTCAGCGCATTGAACTGTGGCAATACGAAGAGAAGCACCAGATATCACGTCTGTCAAAATGATGATTGCTGGCCGTCGTCTCATGAAACAATTGGCCAGCTTCGTTGTTTCTGGGCAAAGTGGCGGTGTAGTCTCTGACGTCACAAACACAGGGTGGCCAGTAAAAAGTAATACATTCGTGGGCATGAGTCAGGAACACACAACCAATGTTTAAAATACATTTTCAGAAAACCTAAATAACTTGCAGTGATATAATTTGGCACCGATAACCAGAGTGGAAAAGAGAACATACTAAAAATTTTATTAGGGTCAGTGGACATGGAAAAATGCCGGAGTTGCCCTTTAAATGACAGTTTTTGAGCCTGTTATAGGTGCCTAAAGGGCACTAAAGGTCTGTAGTCATGACCTCCTAGAGGTTAACGCAAACAGAATTCTGTACCAGCTTCATGCTGGTTGCGATATGGCAAGATTTGGCGAAGTCTATGCAATGTCCAACATACAGCTTGGCCATGTTGGCCCCAAAATGGTTGTTTGAACTACTTGTGGTCTCTTGTAATGCCGGTCGCATCACAGTTGCTCTGAGTAATATTTATATGCTCGAGTGATGCAGGCAAACTTGCGGCTACTGACATAGTGACAAGAATGTTGCAGCACGTATGTGAGTTTATTCTTGCTGCGTTGCACCTTTTCATGTTTACATACATCTTAGGACTGCAATGAAGAAAATGAGTGGCGTCTTTACCGGTTTGTGAAGAAACATTTGTGCCTGCCAGGTTATCATACGGCCACTGCTGGATACTGTGTGCCCCCCTTCTCCCCCCCCCCCCCTCGAATTCTCAAGTCTGCTTCCTTCCTCAGGTGGACCCGACTTGAAGAGCTTTGACACGTGCCTCTGCATCGAGGAGCTTGCGCACGCCTGCTCGGGGATCTGTCTCGCTTTGACGGGTACAGAGCTTGGGGTAGGCTCCCTTGCTTTATGAGCCTTTAATGCTATTGCACCACCCCTTCAATGCCTTGCTCAAGACATATCGGGGGCCTTGGCTTGGGCTCAGAAGGGGCTGTGGTTTGCAAAATGCTGCTTATAGTACATCACATGTTATAAAGGCCACGAGCATTAGATCAGATGTGATGTAAATTTGTGTTGCTTCTTTTGAATGGTGTCCAGTCGCCTTTTATCAAATGCCTGCAGATATAATATGATTGTATAAGAAGGAACCATACTAATATATATATATATATATATATATATATATATATATATAATTGTTAGAGGAGCATATCATGGGGAAAAAAACAGGTATTGCCTGTCATATCAGGAGGCAAAAATTATTTCCAGTGTTGAAGTTAAACTTGCGTGCACTACGCCAATAATCTGCCCTTGAGCTTGTTATTGTGCCTGTGTGTTGTGATCAGTGGCCTGCAATTTTTGTAATGGATGAGAATTTTATTTATTCATAGAAGAGAGATTTGAGTGAAGTATGTTTTGCTGCAGTTTTTCACTGGAAATGAGGCCCAGAACTTGCTTAAAATTTTTCAGAAAAGGGGATCAGTATTTCTTGGGACATGCACTGTACGTAGTGGTTGATAAAAGTTGTGAATCAATGAGTGGATGAAACTAGAGTTGTCCAATAGTTAACGTAGGCGGTACGTGCCTCGTCGTGGACTGTATGCCCTTCATCATTCCAGAAACCTGTCGTAATGAAGAACAGCTGACGATAAGCCTATATATGTTTCCGCTGCAGCCGAGCTGGACGCATTGCTCGCTATTGCCTCAGCCAGTGGCAATAGTCCATTTCCCGGTGCCAGTTGCCCGCTCCCTGAAGTTTCGTGTTCTGGCATTATCGGGAAGCGAGCGTTGGCCGGCGTGGGCAGTTTCGTGGCCTGCGCTCGCTACGCGCTTGTGCGCCGCGATATTTCACGACTCGCACTGTTCGTGCATCGTGCTATGGTGCTCGAATACTTCAAAAATACGTCCTTTTTTTAATTCGAACAAATTTTCGGGCCCCTTCGCATTCGAATTATCCAGATTCGACTGTAGTTTACCTAGTGTGCTTCCACGTAACAATATTTTAATCTTAATAAGGCACAGACATCAGCTGAGTGCTAGTCATTGCATATAATAACATTGTGTGATATTGTGTCTTTCAGTATGTCTCTACAATGGATAAGTGCTTTGTTGAACAAGTTTGTTTGCTCTATAGCAGAATGATATGCATATTTACACGACACTTAGTGATCACAATTTGCTTCTTAGCCAAGTTAGAAAAATTGCCATAGCACGAGCCGGCTAGATTTCTTTTATGCTTCAGAGAGTGTATTTCTTCATTTTGAACTGATATAAAACTCTCAAGCTGTGAAATCCATACTGACAGGGAAAGTTCTAGGTTCTGTAAAGACTTTGCAGTATCAATTTTTCGCTGAGCTTGTTTGGGCTGTGGTTTGGTGAGCAACACAACTGTCACATGGCTAACTCTAGTAGAAGGTGTTTAATACAAGAAGAGCTTTGTGCATACTAATAGCAAGGCTGGATTTTTGAATGGCTTGGACCATTGCTGCGCACGCTCTTTGATTGGGACCTTGGGCAGAGAGTCATTGTGGTGCTAAAGCTGGTTCCTTGCCCACTGGGTGGCAACTGGTAGCAGTGTTTGCAGGCTTGAAGCACTTGTAAAGGGCCACACAGGGTCCATAAACAAGGCACCTGCAAATAAATTTGCATGGGCTGCTTCAGTGGACTAATTCCTGCATTAACCCATGAGACTTCCATCATCGAGATTTCGCTGCAACAAAGCAGAGCACTAGACTTGGTGTGATTTCTAAATATTGCTGATGCTAAAGCTTCAGTTTTCATTAGTAGCATGCTGTGCAGTCTGTCACTACAATTTGTAGCAGTTGAAACACATGTACTGCTGGCGGGCAGGTTATCATTGCCCACTTAAGGATGGGGGCCGGTATAACGTAAAACTATTCCAATCTGTTTTTATTCCAAATGTGCCATTAGCCTTTGGTGATAGGTCAGAATGGTTCGAGCCGAGCCCATATGGGCAGAGCCCGAAGCATATCGACCTACCACGGAGGGCGGATTTTGAATAAGAAGAGATTGGAATAGTTTTACGTTACACCGGCCGTGGTGTGTGCAAAAGCTGGCACAATGTGGGCTTTCTGGCTGGCTTTTCAAGAGTTGTACAACAGTGCTTTACCAGTGACTGAAGAAAGCGCTATTGTGATTGGCTGGTGCTCTTGCTGAGGCTGCACTTGTTGCAGTTTGTAATTGTTTTTCGTGGTTGGTCAACACTTGGTGAGTGCTTATAGTCAAACAGCCCCAAATCTGCCTTAGTGTGAATTATTTGATAGCCACCATTTCCATCTGCGAACAAGGAACTTCTGCCCAATAAAAAAAATGCATAGCCTTCTTTGGGGACGTGGTTAAAAGGAAGGAAAACTTGAAATAATTCAAGTTAAATTGATTCAAGTTGCCTGCATTGCAGTATCCGGCAAACGTTGAAGGGTTCCCAGAACAATTTTGTCGTGTCTCAGATTAAGGACAGGCTCAAGCAAAGCGTTCTCATAAATTTTATTGTTTGAAAGAAAGGTGCATATGATTGCATTATTTTTAAGTCATGGCTCTTGAATCTGGTCTACCTGCTGTCCTTTGATGCACTTACTACAGTGGTAAAGTGAATGTACTTTGCTCATCTTATACAGGGTGCATTCTGTGCCCATGCCTGCTGTGCAAGGAGATGTGTTCAGGTTCACCAGCATCTTGAAGCACGTCAGCTAGGGACCAGCTGCAATTTTTCTATTCAAACACATGTGAAACATGGAAATGCCTTCTTCAGACGGCCCCCAATTTGATTAAGAATTCATATAGGTAGTGCACAAAATTTGCTGCATTTGAAAGAGCTGAATCCTATTGACTGTTGGAAGCTGAATTTTGATACAGGACCTCAAAAATGGTTGCAAAGATTGACCAAAGTCAGTAAGTGCCATAAAAATACACACTTACGGTGCAGCAACTCTGCACCAAAAAGAGCGTCACAATTCTGTATTTTGTCTAGGGCAGATGAGTTTACTGCTTGTGGGACACATGCACAAGTCACTTATACCAATATTGAAATGCCATTGCTATAACCGATAATTGTTATACTGGGTTGCAAAACAGAGGGGACAAACGTTGAAACATTTTAATTGGACAGAAACAAGTGCAGTCAAACCCACTTTCAGCGTTTTAACAATACTCGGATGTAACACTAAGCAGCCACAGCAGTGTGAACTTGAGTTGTATACTGGTAACATTAACCACCACCTACTACACTGTTCCCATGCCGCGCTTTTGGCTATAATGATGATGCGCTGAAAGGGATGCACAACCCTGGCATCTCGCCCCCTTGGAGGCTGGAAAGAGAGAGCACAGGCAGCAACTTTCTTTTGCTGAGCGCTTCATCGCTGCCACAGCAGATGCTCACACCTGGGGTGGTGGGGCTATTGCGCCAATTGCACCATTTTGATACAAACGCAAATTCCTGTGCTAAACTGCGCCAAACACAGAAAGTTGACCAAAATTGCGCCACGCTGTGCCAGAACGGTTCGGCATGTGGGCTTCAGCAGTGGCCGCGAACAGCGAGCGGATTTGTTCTTCAAAAAGGAGTGCAGTCGTTCACATTTCGTACACCACGGGATGGTGCCTCCCACACAGTTTCTTGTAATTTTCATGCTTATAACACGACTTTTTGGCACTTCCGCAAGTGCGTGCGTGCGGTCACTCCCGGCTGTCGTCGCTGCTGTCGGAATGGCCAGGACGGCTGTATTTAGAGTGTTCTAGAATACAGTTGAGTGAGCCGAGCGACGCGGCGCACCCTAGGTACATAACAATGGAATGTAGGCCGAGGGCGCTGCAAGCAAACTAGATATTAGGGAGGCAAGCGCTGCAGCGGGTTCAGCGAGCGGACATGTCTGTCCCCAGGGCAGGTATAACGTAAAACTATTCCAGTCTGTTTTTGTGCCCGTATCGGCGAGGCCCGAGTCATTTTGACATAACATGAAGGGTTAATGGTGGATTTGGAATATGAAGTCCAAGTTTCGCCCAAAAGGAGAAGCATCGATTGCGATGGTGGACTAGTAGACAGCTATACGAAGCAAGGATAGTAGGTTTATTGGCCATATAAGCTTGTAAACATTCGCTAACTCACTAAATTCAAAAGCATGGTGTCACACGCACAAGGAAACCAGAACACATCTCACTCGATGATCACTGGAACTCGCTGTCAAAACACTGGAGTGTGCAAGCGCGGCAGCGAGCGAATTGACCTTCCTGCTGCCTCTCGCTTCAATGCGAACTAAGTGGCGAAAACACTGCACACACACAGCTATCAACGCTTGCGCTCTGTCCCCATCGCAGATCACTTTCAAGATGGGGCCCGTGCCATAGTAGAATGTACTAGATTGGGGAAGTGGGTCCAACGCAGGCTGAGGCTTTGTTTTTATTGAAAAGTTGGTGGCGCCACCGTCACTTTCTCCTGAATGAGCAGTGGATACTCGGTGGCGGCAACACTGATATTATTCCTCACCGATCTATTGTAAATAAAATGGAAAAAGAGCGGCGGAAAGAATGCAAACGACGCAACAACGACTGTGCGTCGAGCAGACGATAGCTACTCAGCCAATGAGCGCTGCCGAAACAGCCGGAGCAAACTTTTATTGGCCGGAGATTCAGAATAAGGCGACAGCAGCGCCGCCACAATTTCAACGTTTTTTGCTTCACCCTCCGCGCTTGCCAAGGCGTCTGCTTGACCCACTCCTCCATTCTAGTACAGTCTAGCCATACGCAGCCACCGCCGGAGTAGAGTGCCCCTCCCCCCGGTGCCTTGCACGCAACGAAAGACGGCACGCTTCCTCCCTGCTTTCCTCTCTTGCACCCACGTCGGCTCACCCTCTCACGCTTTCACTCGCACATGCAGCATACAGCACGCGGTGACAATGTTATTGTCCGTGGACTTTATACGGAACATCACAGCAACGGCACAAATGCGCCTGGAGTGTCCATATAATTGCTATCGCAATGAAAACAGATAATAGTTTTGCGTTATACCAGCCCCAGGTTGATGGCAGCTCCCTAGGTCTGCGGTGACATATGGTGACCCAGAAATTATGTCGCCGCGTCGATTGGAACCCATAATTCGAGAACATTTTCTACTATCGTCCTGAGCATCGGCACGGGAGTTCGATCGTAGTGCCACCGATGTTTTCGGCTTTACAGGAAAGCATGCATCGTGCTGCCGCTCGACCCACTCTTCCATAGCTACAAAGCGTGCTTCTACTACGTGCTTCGCGTTGGTTTAGTGTGTGTTTCGTTGTGGTTTAGAAGTGCGACACCATATTCCATTATTCCACCAAAATGCAGATAGGCCTTCCACCAAATTCAGATCTGCACCAAAATGAAATTTATATCTGCTCCAAATAGCTCCAAAATGCAATTTTGTCTGCTTCAAACTGCTCCAAAACGCAATTTTACTTGCTCCAAAGTGACTTTGGGCAATCCCACCCCTGTCACTGGCTCAAGACGAGTTGTTCTTGTTGTTCTTCTAGTTCCCGTGACTTCTTGTTTTTGCGATTGGTCTTGTGGTGAGCCTTTTCCCGTAAGCGCCGTGACTGCTGCACTGTGCTGTATCTTGTTTGTTGGCGATCTGACTCCGGAGCCTTCTCTATGCCATGTCGGGGAGTCGACAAACCCTGCCGTAGCACTTTTGCATCTTGCAAAGTGGAGGAGTGTCATGCCCTTTCCGGACCTTCGCTCATAGGGTGAGCCTCGCGCAAACCCATCTCCACAGTGCAGACACCCGGTAGCCAGATTTCATTGCTGTTTCTGGGAACATTGTAGTACATAAGCAGTTTATTTTAACATAGAACACACAGACACATTCACCGTACGATGAATTCTGACCAACTCGCCCACCTTGCTATCCAGAAAAGTTCACAGTGCTCATTCTGATATATTGTTAAAACGTATAAGTGGGCTTGCAAATTAGGGATATATTTCAGAGTGGTGCATTAATATCTGCTCTTGATGTCGAAATGGCTATAATTTTCACAATTGATATAGCTTTTGTTGCAGAGTTATAAACTTAATGCTTCATTTTTAATGCTTTCCAATTTCTGGCTTTTGTTGGGAGTTGATGGCCTAAATAAAAAAAATGGCCACTTAGCAGTCGGTAAATGTTAACCTTTTCTATTGAATGCAGTAGGTCTTTTTAAAACTGGTTGAGCGAATGTAAAGAAAAAGGAATTCTCCGCTACCATGTATAAAAAACAGAAGGTTCCTGTTAAGGGTAGGATACTGCAGCACTGGCAATCCATGGCAAATGGCTCCGTCTAACCACCACAATGTGAGCTAATGGCGCTTGATTGGTCGCTTGCCTCATGACCTTAGCTCGCTGGTGCACAGGCATGTGTTGCATTTATTATCTGTAGTTTTAATTTTACTGGCAGACAAATAGCTGCAAAGAACTCTCTGGTTCCACTGTGTCAAAAGTGCTACAGGTGAAATCGCTCTGGGAGCTATAATGAAGGACATGATTCTTTGCAAGATTGGCAGAGGTAGGAGAAAATGTATGGAGAGGTGTGATCATCTGGGGTGTGAAATCTTTGTCCAGTTTGTTTATAAATTATCGGGCTGTGCGGTGGATGACATGAAATGTGTCTCTAGATTAGTGTAGCAGTGTCTCTCGTAAAGATACGCATGAGATCTTTCAGGGAAGGTGATGCTTTTCTTTCTTGCATTTATTCAGCAAACGCCAGTCATCATTGCTGGCAGTGAAGAGCAGAAGAAAAAGTACCTTGGTCGCCTCATGGAGGAACCGCTGCTTGCAGTGAGTACCACCCTTTTCTATGTGTGTACATCGGAGCAAAATTTTGTCTTTCTCTCTGATCGTGTGCATCAAAACGCCACAACTGAGAGTTGTCTCATTCCTCCCCCAAATTAATTTTAAAGACTGGCACACACACTCCTTCTCAAGGATGATTTTGGTTAGACAGCCTGTTGTGACATCCGCAGCATAGGAACAGCCACAAGGCTGACATCTTGCAAAGCTGTCTTTCAGTGGGCAGCAGTGTTCGGCAAGGTTTAGAAGCCGTTGTAGGTGTTTGCTACTGATGTTCCCGGTGGCACAGTCCTACAACATTACTGGACTCACTCAGATCCACTTGGGTTCCTGAGCAGGGTGTACTGGACTCACTCGCACAGATTCACAAGCTGGTCCGAGTCTAAAGCCAACTCGGAAGTTCGCAACCTATGAGGTTGCACCCACTCACATTCATACCCACGGGCGCTCACACTCATCGACAGTAACTGCCTCACCATCATTCTCTCAAACGATTTCTCCTTGTGACATAAATGCCAATGTGCCCATGAGTGGGTATGCCAACTTTTGACTCACTGAAGACGCAGGTCTAAAGAGCATTCAATACAAGCCAGCTGGAAAGTTGTAGACCTTAGCTAAAGCTCACAAAGAGGAAGGAAGGGGAGCACACCGGAGGCCGTGTTTGATTGCCAATAACTTTGCTTCTGCTCAGCGCATTGAAGTACTTTTTGAGGCAAAGTATTTCTGAAATAGCCTATTTTCCCTTCAGATGTATTCCTCCACTTGGATAAAATGTGGTTCAGAGCCCCTTTAAGTTTTCCTGTATGGCATGGAATCCAAGAGCGGTGCCCATTGGAAGCAGCGATGAGGCTCAATGCGAGCTCGTGCCCAACAAATCAAATTTTGCAATGTAAGCCTCTCTTTGTGAGCTTTAGCTAAGGTCTACAACTTTCCAGCTGGCTTGTATTGAATGCTCTTTACACCTGCGTCTTCAGTGAGTCGTAAGTTGGCATACCCACTCATGGGCACATTGGCATTTATGTCACAAGGAGAAATCGTTTCAGCGAATGATGGTGAGGCAGTTACTGTCGATGAGTGTGAGCGCCCGAGGGTATGAATGTGAGTGGGTACAACCTCATAGGTTGCGAACTTCCGAGTTGGCTTTAGACTCGGACCAGCTTGTGAATCTGTGCGAGTGAGTCCAGTACACCCTGCTCAGGAACACAAGTGGATCTGAGTGAGTCCAGTAATGTTGTAGGACTGTGTCACAGATTTGGGCTGCGGAACACAGTTAAATATGACAGCTTTGGGACCACCAACGTTTGTGCCAAAAGAGCATGTCGTTGTCCTCAGTGAGTGCACTGTTCACGTGTCGTGCAGGTGAAACACGAAAAAGCATTCTCATTTTATGTTTGGTTCCATAAGATTACGAAACAAATCTTACCCGTCCTCAATGACCGCACTTAATTTGGGCCGCTGTTGCTTTGTTGTAGTAAAATGTGTGGTTGTGCTTGTTTCCAGGCGTACTGCGTGACTGAGCCCAGTGCAGGTTCTGATGTGGCCAGCATTAAGACACGGGCTGAGAGAAAGGGCGACAAGTGGGTCATCAATGGGCAGAAGATGTGGATCACAAATGGGGGTGTTGCCAACTGGTAAGTGGGCAACTAAAGGCATTTTAATTGTGATTACTTACACTCGAACCAGGAGAGGCTTCAGGAAGGGTATTCTACGATGGATCATAGCCATGTGAGAAATCTGCACTGTACCTCTCCATATGGCTTTCATAGATTACGAAAAGGCATACCAGCAGTCATGGAGGCATTGCGTAATCAAGGAGTACAGGAGGCATACGTGAATATCTTGGCAAATATCTACAAGGATTTCACAGCTACCTTGGTTCTCCACAAGAAAAGTAGAAAGTTACCTATCAAGAGAGGGGTCGGGCAAGGAGACACAATCTCTCCCATGCTATTCACTGCATGCTTAAAAGTATTCAAGCTCTTAGACTAGGAAGGCTAATCAACAGCGAATATCTTAACAACCATCAGTTTGCAGATGACATTGTCTTGTTCAGCAACAATGGGGATGAATTACAACAATGATGGAGGACCTTAACCGAGAAAGTGTAAGAGTGGGGATGATGACTACATCGTTACAATAGCAGAAGGACAAAGATAATGTTCAATAGCCTGGCAAGGGAACAAGAATTCAGGATTGCCAGTCAGCCTTTAGAGTCTGTAAACGAGTATGGTTATCTAGGCCAATTACTGACAGGGGACCCTGATCGTGAGAAGGAAATTTACACAAGAATGAAATTGGGTTCAGGCATTGCCAAATCCTGAATGGGAGCTTACCACTGTCATTAAAAAGAAAGGTTTACAATCACTGCATTCTACCGGTGCTACCATATGGGGCAGGAACTTGGAGGTTAACAAAGAAGCTCGAGAACAAGTAAAGGACCGTGCAGAGGGCAATGAAACAAAAAGTTTGATGCGTAATGTTAAAGAGACAGGAAGAGAGCGGTGTGGACCAGAAAGCAAATGGGGATAGCCAATGTTCTAGTTGACATGAACAGAAAAAAATTGAGCTGGGCAGGACATGTAATGTGCAGGGCAGATTCGTGGGCAGAACCAGTGGACCATTAGAGCAATGCGCCAGTAATTAGAGCTACAGAATGGGTGCCAAGGAAATGGAAGCGCTGTCGAGGACGACAGAAAATTAGGTGAGGTTATGAAATTGAAAATTTTAGGCACAACTTGCCATCAGCTACTACAAGACCTCGATAATTAGAGATCGCTGGGAGAGGCATTTGTCCTGCAGTGGGCATAAAAATAGGCTGATGATGATGATGACACGTGAACCTCACTATAACAAAGTTGAATGGGGAGCAGATATCACTTCATTATTTGCACAACTGCTGGGGGCATGCAAACTAAGTCTGTTCTGGTCTGAGCAGCACGTGTCGCACCGACTATCCAGGTCGTTCTCACGTGGCTCCTGCTATGCGAACGAGGGAGACCAGCGAACCTTGGCTTGGCTGGCTCATGGCCTCCAAGATTGTGCCGGTTTCAGAGGCCAGACCAGTGATAGAGAGAAGTGTATGCGCCGATCCTTGACACCGCTCCGCAGAGCAGCGCTAGTCGTGGGCAAATAGCGGCTTATCATCGCACTTATCTCTCTACTGCAGCAGCACGTCATGCAGACCGGACCCAGCTAGGCGTGGCATTCGAGATAGTATGATGCACTCTTGGAGGTTGCGCCTAGTATGCTTCTCAACGTGTGCTCTCCAATTGTCATTAGACAGCACATGTTGTGGGGAAAATGCCTGAAGTAAGCGTGTCCACGTCCGGTGCCCTCCGTGTCCGGAAAGTCTTGGCTTCATTGGACCGCAGTTGGCAAGCCAATGTGCGGATCCCACGGGATGGTCCAGTTCCTTATTTGCAGTGGTGCATAGCATGTTGTTCTCGTGCCTTGTATCAGCACAGCAACAAGTTTAGGGGTCAACAGAATCCACAGGAGATTTTTTGCTGGCCTGTCCGAGGCACCCTGCTTGCATTTCTTTCGCCTAGACCTGATCGCCTTTTTTTTTTCACCGATATCTGTTTGTATGCTTGTAACGAGTATAAGATATAAAGAAGCTATTTTCGTGTCCAATGCATTATAGCGAGGTTGGACTGTATTTATTTGTTTATTTATATACATACTGCAGGACCAATAAGAGCCCAAGGGGCCCAAGTTGCATACAAAAATGAAAAGTAAAGATACATAAATGTAAAACCTATAGGACAGTAGGTTTTAACATTGACACAACTCCACAAGAAGGTATAATTCATCTTAAGAACATTGCAAAAAACACATGCGCAAGAAAGAAGACGACAGGACGGGCGCTGACTCACACGCAACAATTTTATAAGGTGTGTATTAGAAACCTACAACGAATTTAGCCACATATTTGGTCAGTATCATCAACGCTACATAGATGTGTTGTAGGTAAGTTGTTCTTCGGTTGCTGTATGTGGAAAAAAAAGAATAGGTTAGTTCTGGTGAGATTAGGTATTTAAGATTCAGCGTGTCGATGCCTTGTTCGGTGTGCTAAAAGTGGTTTTAAATAAGGGTGTGGACTAAGAGAAAAACAATTAATTTTCATCAAGAAACAAACATTTCTGTAGGTGAATTTTTCTTTGTAACTGCAATATTTGAATGTTGTGTGTCTGCATTAAACTACTTAGGGAGTCAATCGGTTCAGTGGTATTTGGAAAAAAAGAAATGAGTCTTACCACTTTGCGCTGTATCATTTCCAACGCGCCAGTGTTAGTTTTTGTGTCTCATACTATACAATGAATATTCCAATTTCGGTTGGATGAGTGAGTAATAAGCTGAGTGTCAGGTGGAGCCTGTGTTTTGTCTCGGCTCCTCTTTTCATTTTTCTTGCATTCTGGGTCATGTCTTTGTCTAAATTGCAACTAGCCCAGCTCTTTGTCTTAAATGCCTAGGTATTGATTACCTTCAGTTACAAACTCGGACGCAGTGCCGTAGGACAGGGTTCGACGGAACACTGTCTGGCGGGGGATATGCATTTTCTTGTTGACAGCAAACAAACACTTGCCAAGGCTTGAATAAAAAATGAATAAATAAACGGTTTTTATGACTTTTCGAGACCCCTACGGGTCTCTTGTTCACATAAAGGCGAGACCAGTTGGGCCGTGCGTTATATACGTAGTAGATGGCACAACGATCTGGTGTATATAGCCGGTAGATGTCCAATTAAGTGGCGTCGACTGCATTAATGATTTCTAAAAAAGGCAGTTTTTCCACTTCGATGACAGTTGCAGAATTCCAATCATTGTTGTGACCCGTGTTCAGCTAGCGCGTTGGCGGTGGTGTGTCCCTTAGCTACGTCATTTTGTTGCTGCTTGATACGCTGTTTGAAGTTGCCTGTTTCTTCGATGTACGAAGCGTGGCAGTCTTGACAAGTTATCCTATATATCACTCCAGGGTGGCGTTCAGATTCCAATGGGTCTTTCACGCGGACCAGTTGGCTTCTTAATTTGTATGAGGGCACATGTGTGACTTGTACATCATAATTCTTAAACATTCTTGCGTTTTGCTTAGGCTGGAAGCATAGGGAATGGGGGAAATTTTCATACGATGAGTCGGTTTGGTTCCGGGAGGCTCTGTGGAACGGCATTTCTGCTGATGTAGTTGTTGGCGAGGGTAGCCGTTACTTGTGGGATGAGGTTTTACTTTTTTAGATTCCCGCCTCTGCGCGGATTCGTCTGAGCAAAGACAGAACATACGCTTGAACAAGGAAGCCGCCACAGAGTGTTTGTGGCCCATGGGATGCATGGAGGCAAAGTTAGGTACTTGCCGGAATGTGTGGGCAACCTATGCACGGTTGTAGAGCAGCCGCCAGAAGAGTGTTGTACAAGGACGTCGAGGAAGGCAGTTTCTTTCTTCTTTAACAGTGAATTCGTTCAATAGAGTTCAGGTGGTCTAGCAACGATTGCACTCCTGAGCTGTGGATCCCGCAGAAACAGTCATCTGCATAACGAAGGAAAGTTTTTGGAGGCCACTCAAAGGTAGCCAAAGCTTTGCTCTCGATGACTATCAAGGCCAGATGTCACAGGAACCTTCAAGCGGCCTCCAAAAACTTTCCTTTTTTACCTCCCTCACAAAGCCCCAAAACTTTTTCAGCGCAGTCTGCATCAAGTTTGGCAGTGTGGAATGAAAATACCATTCTTTTGCATGCCTCACTGTCTGGTTTAGTTAAAGCTGAATGTTTTGAATAATGCAATGAGAGACACCCTGTCATCGTCAGCGCTTTTCTTTGAAGATGCTAGGCTTCTGGCATCATCTCGAGAGTTTCTTTAACATTTTCTTTGTTGTATTGGGACCATATCAAAATGAATTCTAAAGTGCAATTTTTTTACTTGGGAAATAGATTTATCAGTGGACATAAATACAGCATGATGGTCACCGCCTTGGGCTTGAGTTTGCAGCTACGAGATGGCACCTTGCAACAAGTACATTGTGACGTCACAGTACCTTTATTGAGCCCGAGAGACAACACGGCGTCCACAACCGGCATAAACAGCCTTCGGCACAGGCCACGTTGATGATGCGCCCACACGCGCGATGAAGGGCATGATGATGATAGATGATGAACAAGTGCACAATAAATGCCCACAGTATTGTAACGGATGGGATGGATTTATTTACAAGAATGATGGATGGTTAGCGTAGCACAAGGGACAGGACGGCCATCCAAGCCCAACAGGCAGCGGCCAGCTCCTCGCGCATACTTCTACTTCCTCTTTCTTCGGCTGCGCCATGCAGCGTGACAATTTCTCCGGGGGCAGACGAAGCTCGCCGAGCGAGTTACACAGCAGCGTGACAATTTCTCCGGGGGCAGACGAAGTTCTCTGAGCGAGTTACATAGCCCGATAGTGGTGCAGTTTGAGTCGGGCGACGTGCACGACTTGCGTGTTACGTGACCGCCGGTTGTGCGAAGTCACTCTCGCGATGACGTAGGTCACGTCATTCAGTCGTTTCAGTATGACGTATGGGCCAGTGTATCGAGACAGAAACTTCGTGCAAAGCCCCTTTTTCCGCACAGGTGTCCAAAGCCAAACAAAGTCCCCAGGAGCATATGTGATGAGCACATGTCGAGCGTCATAACAAGTCTTGGCACGATCTTGAGAGGAGAGAGTCCTGAGGCGGGCCAGTCGACGCACTTCTTCGGCATGGCATAAAGTCGGGGCTAATGAGTAGTCATCATGTGGGGACCAGGGAAGGATGGTGTCGATAAAGCTTTGGGGGTTGCGAGCATAGAGAAGAAAGAAAGGTGCATGCCGGTGACTTCGTGCTTGGCAGTATTGTAAGTGTACGTAACAAATAGTAAGATTGAATCCCAGTTTTTGTGATCGGTGGAGACACATGGCAAGCATGTTGGTCAGCGTACGATTTGTGCGCTCAGTGAGTTCGTTAGTTTGCGGGTCGTAAGGGGTCGAATGCCGGTAATCAAATCCACAAAGACGTAGCAGTTCTTCAACAACGTCTGCCGTAAACTGCCGTCCATGATCACTAATCACAACGCCTGGAGCACCATGGCGGAGAATGACGGAGTACAGCAGGAACGATGAAACATCTGCTGCTGTAGCCGAAGCGAGCGCCGCCGTCTCAGTGTACCGGGTCAAATAGTCCACACACACAATAATCCAGCGACGACCGGAAGTAGACTTGGGGAAGGGACCTAGCAAGTCGACACCAACTTTTCAAATGGCACGGTCGGCGGTTTAACTGGCTGCAAGGCACCCGCAGGAGGCATCGTTGGCTGCTTATGGCGTTGGCAAATGGCACAGCTGAAAACGTACTGCTTTACCGTCTTCCAGAGCTTGGGCCAATAGAAACGCTGGCGCAGTCGGTGAAGTGTCCGAGCAAAGCCAAGGTGGCCTGACGGGATGTCATCGTGCATGGCGTGAAGTATCTGGGGAACCACGAGCAGAAGTGGAGCGCCTTCAGCAGAATAATTCTTCTTATACAATAAATCCTCAAAAATAATGAAAGGTGAGCCGCTTGCAGGTGACCGAACGGCGTCAAGAATAGCTCTAATAGAAGGGTCATACTGTTGCTCACGCTTGAAGGCGGTGGCATGAGGGAACTCGGCGGAGATGGCAAGGAGGTATTCATCTAAGTCATCATCCGTATCTCGCGTGCTTGCTGACGGAAGGCGAGATAAACAGTCAGCATCGGTGTGACAGCGACCACTCTTGTAAGTGATCGAAAAGTCGTATTCTTGAAGCTGTAATGACCGCCGAGCTAATTGGCTAGATGGATCGCGTAGTCCAACCAACCAGCAAAGAGAATGGTGGTCTGTCACTATCGTGAAGTGGCGGCCGTACAAGTATGGTCGAAACTTGTAGGTGGCGAAGACTACCGCGAGGCACTCCATTTCTGTTACGGTGTAATTCCGCTCAGCTTTGGTAAGAGTACGGCTTGCGTAGGCGATGACTTGTTGGCGTCCGCTATGTATCTGTACGAGTACAGCTCCAACACCCAGACCACTAGCATTGGTGTGAAGCTCAGTTGGGGCCTCTGGGTCAAAGTGTTGCAAAATTGGAGCTGAGGTGCGCAGAAATTTTAGTTGACGGAATGCAGACTCACATTCAGTAGTCTATCAAAACGGTGAGTCCTTGTGAAGGAGTGACGTGAGCGGATGAGCTAGGCGTGCAAAGTCCTTAATGAAACGGCGAAAGTATGAACGTAGTCCCAGGAAGCTGTGGAGGTCTTTCACCGTCTTCGGCTGGTTGAAGCCACAAACGGCCGCAAGCTTCTGGAGGTCTGGACGGATGCCTTCTTTGTCGACGAGGAAACCCAAAACAAGCGTTTGACGTTCGCCAAAGTGGCACTTTTTGGAGTTTAGTATCAGTCCAGCCCGCTGTATGCAGTCAAGCACAACTTCGAGTCGTTGGTTCTGCTCCTGAAATGTCTTGCCGTAAATGACACGTCGTCCAGGTAACGCATACAGATTTCCCATCGAAGTCCCCGCAGAAGGGTGTCCATGAATCGCTCGAATGTTGCCGGAGCATTACACAAACCGAAAGGCATTACGTTAAACTCGAAGAGTCCGTCCGGCGTTACGGAGGCAGTCTTCTCCTTGTCTGGCGGGTGCATCCGTATTTACCAGTAGCCTGAGCACAGATTGACAGAGGAGAAGTACGAGGCAGAATGTAAACAATCAATGGCGTCATCTATACGTGGCAGAGGGTACACATCCTTCTTCGTTACTGCGCCATGCAGCGTGACAATTTCTCCGAGGGCAGACGAAGCTCGCCGAGCGAGTTACACAGTAGCATGACAATATATTTAACAGGCAGACAGCAATAAAGAACGCCCTGAACATGGTGTCAAAAGTGCGAGCGAATTAACGTGACCGTTATGAATGCGGCAGCTGGTGCAGACGCCAGGGATACAGTGGAACCTTGTTGATACAATTTTCGCGGGAACCAGAAAATAAAACGCATCATACAAAAATCGTATCCTCCAAAGCGAGCCCAAAAACGTAAGAAAAAAGGCTAAACTTGGTGACAAATTCGCTAGCAAAGGTTCCTGTGGCGTCGAGTGATACTGCTCCACATAACACATGCATTATGCGGAGCAGTATCACTGGACATCACGCAAACTTCAGCGAACACACTTTTATTAACCTTTTAACTGCCACTACTGAGATAACTCTTTGAAACCACCCACGCGCACCCGCTGCTACTCCCGAGTATACTCGTGCTGCTTTTTAAACTCACTCCCGGCCACTCCCGAGACAACTCGTGCAAAGAAAAAAAAAATGGATGGATGGATGGATGGATGAGGCTGAACCCTTTAAACCGGGCGGTGGCATACGCCACCTAGCCATGACTATTAACATATTTTGTACTTTGTGGTGGGTGAAATTTCACCCCTGCCTTGATTTTATCCACCAATCAGATAACCTCTGTTTGGTTATTTCTACCCGCTTAAAGTCTATTTTGCCTTCACTGTCCCTAAAACCCAATGCTTTGAAAAAATCAGCCCCGTTGCCTTGCACTGTAGGGTTAAGCCCTTTACAGAAAAGTATGAGGTGTTCAGCCGTTTCCTCTTCTTCTCCACACTCACAGCACAACGTGTCTATAGAGGCTAGAAGGGTTCTGCTAGTGTCGTGAAGGCACGAGCCGAGGTGAAATACTCTGCTATGCTCCGACAGATGGCGCTGGCGCTCGCTGGCGGGTTGCGCTTGCGAGCTCCGGCGCGCTCTGCAGCTGCCAGCAGGCACTCCCAAGTGACCGGTGCTTTCCGCACGTCGCTACTCTTCACAAGGGAATGCTCGTTCAGAAAACAGGCATGCAATAATCTGAGGTCTCGACAACCTTCCAAAATTAGCGAGCATGCTTACCGCGACGAATGATGAAATAAATCTTTGGTTTGGGCGAGTGGGCCCATACCTCATACGGCAGCCAACTGAGATTAAGAGATACAGAAACAAGACGGTGCGCTTGTGATGTGTATCTTGTCTTCTTCGTCCCTGCTGTGCTGCCGTTTTAATCAGAGTGATGAAAGCTACTCAAGCAGCCGCAATAAAACGGAGTCTTACGGGAGAAGCGGCACCGAACAGCCCACAAATGTGAGGAGAGGAAATTGAATGCAATCTGTTCGTCTCGTGCACATACTTTATTGCATGTATGCAGCTTTACAAAATTGCACACTATGGCCTACAAAAACACTGTATGATGAGCCCTTTGAAAATGTATATGTTAGAATTTTTTTTTTTTTTTTTTATTGTACCACGAAGGAATATATATGTACAAAAGCAAAAGCATTTTCGCGAGACAGTGTCGTTCTACTGGCTTCGCCTCACTTTCAAGAGCTTCTGCTTTTCTTTTTGTATGTTTGGTTCCATGTTCTTTGCTTTTGTAAAGAACAGTGCAGGCGAGTGTTTCGACGGCTTCAGCTGGGTCGTTATTCGCTGGTGGGGTATCGCTGTTGTCCAGGTTTCTTTCTGCTCTCTTTTCGGAAGTTGCTTCGTGAAATAAGATGGTGCGTCCGGAAAAATTGTAGGGATGGCGTCTTCAGAAAGCGTCGGACGTTCGCGGTCGAGCTCAACAGTCTGGCCATTGATTACGTGCTTGAACGTTCTTTGAACGAATCGCTCGTCGAAGTGGCGAGAGCACACTAGACAGGTTTCACTAAGCACTTTCACTAAGCGTTTCACTAAGCCCTCACTCTCTTGATGCTCCCAGCCCATTTCTTCAAGCGCACAGGGTCGGATGGAGTGCGGAACAATGACACCTTTTCTGTAGATGACTTGTAACTGCCCCTACAAAGGGGGAACAAAACACGTCCTCTCTCTCTCTCCCTCTCTCTCTCTTTTTTTTTTTTTTTTTGAAAGCATAGTTACAGAAGTTCAGCACATTGCAGCGCATCAGGTCATCGCACTACGTTGTCAACATAAAGAAAGGCAGGCACACGGTAAACTCTGTCGCCGCACGTGCTACGCAAAACTGTCGACGACTTGTGCCTGCGCATAGGTCTGCGTTTCTTCGGCTCCATGCGTGACCCGCCACCGGAGCGTAGCGCCCTCTTCGAACTACGCCGCCAACATCCAAACTGATTTCTCCTGCGCTTTGGGAAAGAGCGCCCGCTCCTGACACTAGGAGAACCCTTCTAGCCTCTATAACGTGTCTATACCTTGGTACTTGACTCGGTACATCTTAGTCCGCAATACTCCCGTCCTGGCTTCAAACAACAAAGAGCTTCCCCTAGAATTATCGTAGATATTTTCTTTGGCAATTTCTTGCTTGAAAGTTCGGTATGTTCCCAGTGCTGATTTCGTCTGCATCCCTGTTTTCCACAGACCCCTCTCTGTTTCCTTAACCTTTTTCTTAACCGCTGTTTCCTGGTTTGCACCCCTCCTGCAGTGCAAATATTTGATTGACAGTTTTCTGGTCAGCGTTCATGTACGCTCAAAAATACGTTCATGTCCCGCCATCTATGGAGAGGTAACCTAAACACACAGAACTTCAGGGAGGAGGGCGGCAGAGAAGCGAATTTGGCCTTGGCTACGTCGTCGCTTTGGTGGCTCCTCCCGCCCTCCTTCTCAACTCCCTCGTAGCTCCCCCACCTTCGACTGTCACCGTGCGCACCCGCCGGCCCGGCGCCAGCTTAGCTCCCTGAAGTTTCGTTTTCTGCCATTATCGGGAAGTTGGGCGGACTGGGCCTCCGCCGTTGCTTCTCTCTGTGCTTCTCTTTTCACATGTCTGTGGAGTATCATGGTGCATTACTACCATGAAATTTCTACTGAACCAACATGAAAAAAAAAAAATACCCGGCAGGGGGTGAGGTGCAGTCGGAAAAAAACCCGGCAGTGAAAGGGTTAAGCAATTTTAATATAGCTCCTCATTTCTCGCTGAACTTTCTTTTTTTCCAAGTCTGTAAACAAGTTCTCTTGAAAGTTAAAAAACGAAGCTGCCGTTTCCTTCGATACCCAAGGACCGCGCGATATCGTCGGCCTTCTCCTGTAAAACTCTGCCGTAGATGTTAACACCTGCCGCTCTCGTTTCCTTAAACCTTTCAGTTGTCCATGCTGCGCATTTTTTATTTGCTTTACGCTGGCACCGAAGACTTGCACATTTCTGCGAATTTTTTCATGCTTGCCGATGATGATGCTCGGCGTTAAAACCGGCAAACCAAGTTCGCTTGCCAGATCCACACCCTTCCTCTTTGAGTTTTCTTCGAACTTGTAGATGATATCGAGTTTTTCTTTAAAAGTCAGCGCCTTGCGTTTCCTTGACATAGCTGTGGAGGTCACGGCACCACAGGGCCAAGAATTCCGAAACACAGCAGCACCGTAGAAGCACCGCTGACACGAGCAGCCGATACGACGAGCTTGAAAATAGTGGTCGGCAGGGTGCACCAGTTTCATTGGTCTGCTTCGCTCGCGGCTCGTTTACCGCCGGGGTGTGCTAAAGGTTTAATCGGTCCAGGACCGATCCCTCCCACGGCACGAAAAACCCGCTTCGCGGCAGCTTTAGTGGCGTGCAACGCGCGTTTTTCCGCTAGTGTCGCCGGCCCTTAACAGGTTGTTCGTGGGTGGTTGAAATGTAATTTAATCTAGTGGACTTGAATATAAAGCTACTCCGAAATACCAGTTTGCAGTCGTATCATCTAATTTCAGGCAGAGACGCGATCGTATCAACGAAAATACATTGCACATTGCTCGGGAAAAGAAAAAAAAAACAACGTATCATCCCGAAAAATATATTACGCAGAATCGTATCGTGAGGTTCCACTGTACTAAGATCAACATCCTGTGTGTCGGAATGCCCAGACTCCAGCTCCCGCCACCGTTTACAGTGGAATCTCGATGATACGATCACGGCTAATACGAATTTCCGGATGATACGAATTTTTCTGAGGTCCCGGCCGAGCCCCATTACTTTGCAACGCGTTAGAGAACGGTTGTTACTAATCAATTTTCGACCCGCGTCGGTTGATACGAATAAACGCCGCCCCACCGACGGCCGCGAAAGAGAACAGCGAGCAGTCACGTGCGTTTTCCCTTTCTCTTTTGGTGCGGAGGTGCGGACGCGGCGCCGGACAGCGCGGAAGCCGCGACTGGGCGCCAAGAGTTTGAAGCGGCGGCGCTTTTGTTGCTTTTGTGCTTTTCCTTTTGTCTCTTCGCTCGCTGCGGCGGCCGCTCTTCCCCACGCGCGGCCGCCGCGGTCTATCGCTTCAACGGAAACAGAGCGGCGTAAGCACGGCGCATACAAATGTCAGAGCCGTGTGGAGATCGCTTTCAAGATACGGTGCGGGCGACAACACCAACAGCCGTCACAGGCGCAAAGTAGAAGAACGCATTTGTTGGCAGAGTAAAAGCCCTCCCCCCCCCCCAACTCCCTCCCTCCCGCGCTACCTTCCCGCTTTGCTCCTTTCGCGTGGGAGATTGCGTCGCCAGTTACCCTTGCGCTTGGTTGCAAGATACGTATTTGGTGACGTAGCACAGCGTCGCCACGCCCGCCTCCCCCTCCCTCCCTTATTACCCACGGCCTCTCGCGCCACGGAAGTCGCGTTTTCTCTCCGCTGTGCGTTCGCTCTCCGTGAAGGCGCGCATCCCCCGCGCACTTTTACTGGCACATACGGCGCGCAGTGACGATTTTATCGCCCTTGGACTCATGCTCCACGTCTCATGCTCCTCCTCCGCATCGCCCTCGTTGATCTCCTCTCCCATCGGTGGGCGCACCTCGTTGAGAAGCGTGCTCGCTACCGCCCTTGTCGGCGAGATTTTACCGCGGAAGCCGCATTATAACCAGTATTTCGTCGCACGCGACTGCACTGTAAGTGGTATGCGTATACATGGAGTTCTATGGGAGGGTAAACGGGAGCCGGAAAAGGCCGCATTGTAGCCAGTTCTTCACTATAAACGGTTACGTTATAAGTGATCTATACTGTAAATGCTTTTGACGTGCATGTGCCTGAGTGAGTTCACCTCTGATTCTTTAATTTAGCTAGTTTTAATTGTGTTTCGATGATACGAATTTTGGCTAATACGAATATTTTTCGTGACCCCGTGAGATTCGTATCATCGAGGTTCCACTGTACCTTCACAAGCCCTGGGAAGTGGCCGACATGGCTAGCGACGTACGAGCCTTCACCGCCGGTTTCAACACATCCACGTATGAGGTGCAAGGGCGCACACTTTTGTATTGTATGGGGCCTCAAGCATGCAGCACCTTGTCGTCACTGGGAACGTCAGCTCCGGAAACCCTCTCGTTTGCTGATGTCAGGGCTAAGCTAGTGTCGCATTTATTGCACCCAGTCAACGAAATTTATGAAAGCCGCCGATTTCATCGCCGAATGCAACAGCAAGGGGAGCCAGTCGATGAATTTTTTACGCCGCTTCGTAATCTTGTCAAGCGTTGTGGGTACAAAAACTGCGATTTTAAAGACCGCCTTGTTAGTGACAAGTTCGTTGGGGGATTGCGGGACGAAAAGCTATCTGACCAGTTGTGCCGATGTACGAAACTTTTCGCCAAATAAGTGCTGTGCCAAACGCGTGTGCACGAGGAAGCCAAGAAAGACCATCTCAACACGCAAGCTTCCGCGAGAGTGCAGCTTTCTACAGCTTAAACGTCGACGCGGAAAATTGCAAGAAGATAGCGCCAGGCACATTGCCATGCTGTGGCAAGTGAACGCAGCCAACTCAATCAACTTGTGGTTACTGCGGCCGCTGTCTCCACCCAAGGAACGAATGCCCTGCTCGTAAGGCTACGTGCAATTTCTGCAAGAATCAAGGTCACTTTGCTGACGTTTGAAAGGCCAAGAAGCGGAAAGAGCTGTTGGGTTCTGTCGAACTTCATGCACTTGGTACGCTTCGGGCAAGGTACACTGACGTACGCTTGAATGGCTGCCTTGCACAGTTCAAAATAGACTCGGGAGAAGAAGTAATGGTAGTTTCGCCTTCTTTTCCGGGATTGCCTGTCGTGTTGAATGAAGTGGAAGCCGAGGTATCCGGTCCTGCAAATCTAAGGTTGCACATGCTGGGAGCTTTCATTGCCACTTTTGAGTGGCCTATCAGAGGGTGACTGTGCAGACACTATGTTGTCAAGAATCAGACGACACATCTGGGACTACCGGCAATTGAAAACTTGGGCGCCGTTAAATTCTTGAACTTGATCAAGAGCATTCCGTCAACTTGGGCCAAAGTGTATCGTGGACTGGGGGAGGTGCAAGAGGAATTCCACATCCACCTTTCTCTGGATGCTCGTCTCTTTTCACTGAGTGTTTCAAGACGAATACCCCTTCCTTTGCTCGAGCATGTGAAGAAGGAACTGGAAGACATGGAAACCCAAGGGATCATCCGAAAAGTCGACACGCCAACTGCATACTGTTCGGGTTGTCGTTGTGCCGAACCCATCAGGCGGGTACAGGCTCTGTGTCGGCTTGACAAAGCTTAACAAGGTCATCCTGCGGGAAGACTACATTCTGCCAACAGTTGAAGTCATGTTAGGCCAGCTTGGTGGGGCACGAGTCTTTTCCAAGCTCGATGCAAGATCCAGCTTCCACCAAATAAAACTAAGTCGTGAAAGCGAATAACTTACAAGGTTCATCGCTCCTTTTGGCCGCTATTGCTACAGATGTCTTCCCTTGGGCATCGTGACAGCGCCTGAATATTTTTAACGCTTCATGTCACGACTACTCGAAGGCACTACCGGAGTCGCCAATATGATAGGTGATACACTAGTCTTCAGTCGGGAACACCAAGAGCTTGACCAATGCCTAGCTCGCCTGGCTCGCCTACATCAAGTAGGCATCTTTCTCAACGAAAAGAAATGCCTGTTCCGAGTGTCTTTAGTCAAGTTCCTGGGAGTTGTCGGGAACGCACATGGAATTTCACCGGATCCAGATAAGGTCAAGGCTACCGCCAGTCGATGCCAACTCCCACACCGGAAAGGCCGCGGAAACGCCTGGGAATGGACCTGTTTCAGTTTAATGGACGCGACTATGTCCTGATTATCGATTACTACTCCAAGTTCCCTGAAATAGTCACGCTGGGGACTACGTTAGCACCGGCGGTCATTGCTGCGGTGAAGAGTTGTTTTGCCTGCTTCGGGATTCCAGATGCTGTGTGGACAGACAATGGACCTCATTTCGCCTCCAAAGATTTCGCCGAGTTCGCTCGTTCTTACAGATTCCGCCATGGGACAAGCAGCCCTTGATACCCTCAGAGTAATGGTGAGGCAGCGTGCGTGGTGCTGACCATGAAGGACCTGCTTGAGAAAAGCTACGATCCGTACCTGGCCCTTCTCGCTTACCGAGATGCACCTGAGTTTCTGCTGTCTCTCCAGCACACGTACTTATGGGACAAAAACTGCAAACTTGCCTTCCGGGACTGCCAGAATGATTTCTGCTGAGCATTTCTGCTGAGCCAAGTGACGAGGAACTCGGGGCGCAGGATTCTGCGGCCAAGGTGCAACAGGCAAAAAACTACAATCGCCGTCACAGTGCAGGTCCTCTGAAACTTGGGGACGACGTGTGGACCAATGATGCTGGTTGCAGCGGTCATGTCCTGCTCAGCGACCTCAATCGTATGTGGTTGAGACTGCAGAGGAATCGTCGCCACCTGGTGTCTTTCTCAGCAGACCAGAATATCCAAGGACGGGCAGCAGCTTCATGCCAGGAACGCCGCTGGAAAGTTCTTCCTGCACGTCGCCTGTGCGACCTGTGGCCACTTTTCCCTTACCTGAAATACAGGGATTGCCTGTGGAAGCAAGTTCGCCTCAACATGATGAACGGAAGCGAATGCGATGCGGTCGTGCAGTAAGACCACCGCGCAGGCTGAATCTGTAGCTATCTTGGTATGTAGTGGTCGTCGCCTTGTGCTCGAGTTCGCAGCTACGAGGTGGCACTGAGAGCAAGGGGGCGGCTCCTTGCAACAAGTATATATTTAATGGGCAGACAGCAATAAAGGTTCTTGGTGTTGTTACAGGCAGAGTCACTCCTGTTGTCATTTGGCGTTCCCTGAACAAATAATATTAGCAGAACTTGGTGCTGGGTGAGCTGGTACGTCGTAATGGCACATGTAGTGTACAGCGACAAACACCTATTCTTCTTCGCTGTACGTTGCATGTGCCCATCAGGCAGTCATTCAGTAATACAGTGGAATCTCGATGATACGAATCTCACGGGGTCACGAAAAATATTCGTATTAGCTGAAATTCGTATCATTGAAACACAATTAAAACTAGCTAAATTAAAGGGGGACGCGGAGATCAGATCGCGAAATTCGCGAGAAAAATAGATTTTTGAAAACCACGCATTTGGGTATCTGCAACGCCTAATCTATGCTGCATCAAAATGGTTTGGCTGAAAACGCACTAAAAGTGCCCGAAAAATTTTAATTCGTCAGTGTGCAGGGCGAGAAAACAGCTTTAAATCGCGCAAGATCACCGCAGTTCACGGAGCCATATCTCGTATTTCCCGCCACCAAGCGCCACCACCTTGGTATCGTTCGAAAGCTCAAAGTTTCGCCGTTCCGCTTCTCAATTCGTCCGTCGTCGCCATCTTGTAACAAACGCACATACACAAAAGAAGCGCGGGTCTGCGATAGGTAGTCACACGGGCCCTCCGATGAAAGCGGGCATTGTTTTCACCTTCTTCAACCAGGCGGCGAGCGGTCCACTGAAGACGGAATAGTCGGCTCCAGTGTCGAAGAGAGCGGTGACGTTATGACCATTGATTAGCACGTCTAGATCGGTAGACCATCGTCTGGCGTTGCGGTTAAGTCGTGGCGTCGGATCACGGCTGCGTCGGCTTGCTCCACTGCTGCTACGTCGCATCAGCAGGTCTTCTTTCGGCGACGAAGTGTTGTCGTCAAGGCTCTTGCCAGGCGGCGTGCTGATATCTCGACGTGATGGTTCGCGAATATTCTTCGATGGCGGCGGAGGATCTTCGGCATTGCGTCGTACAGCAACCGCACCTCCATCGGTTGCTGCTTTTAGTTTCCTGGATAGGGGCTCACGGACCGGCCCCTGGCTGGGCCAGTGTATGGTCGGCACTGTGGTGACAAGTAGCGTCCTGGTGACGGCGAGCGTGAGGGTCGTCGTGGTTGCCACTGGGCTCCGGCGAGGTACCTCGTACAGCGAACCCTCGTAGGCCCATCTCGCGATATGGGCATCGGCGGTAGACATGACCAGCTTCCCCGCAGTGATAGCAGAGCGGGCGGTGGTCGGGGGCGCGCCAAATGTCCGTCTTTCTCGGGTAGCTGCGCTGGGCGACAAATGGGCGTGCTGGCAGCGGCGGTGGTGGACGTCGGAACTGCGGCATTACGGGGCCCTGGCGCGAGCGCGGAGGGGGACCTTGACGTCGGGCGATGGCGGCGTAAGTCAGCGCTTCCGACTGGGGTTGCGGCGATTGCGGCTGCACATTGGGAACTCCAAATGAGCGTTGAACTTCCTCTTTGACGATGTCGGCGATAGATGCCACTTGAGGCTGTGACTTGGGGAAGAACTTCTGCAGTTTCTCACGAACGACCGCTCTGATGGTCTCGCGCAGGTCATCGCTGCCAAGTGCTTGAACGTCGATGTTGTTGGCGGCCAGCATTCGGCAGTTATATTGCCTTGTACGCATTTCGAGCGTCTTCTCAATGGTTGTGGCCTCGAAAATAAATTCAGCAACAGTCTTGGGCGGGTTGCGTATCAATCCCGCGAAGAGCTCTTGCTTGACACCCCTCATCAAGAACCGAACTTTTTTCTCTTCTGGCATGTCGGGGTCGGCGTGCTTGAACAGGCGAGTCATCTCGTCCGTGAAAATCGTGATGTTCTCGTTGGGCAGCTGTACCCGGGCTTCTAGGAGAACTTCGACTCTTTCCTTGCGCACAACGCTTGTAAAGGTCTGCAGGAAGCCGTGGCGGAACAGGTCCCATGTTGTCAAGGTCGACTCCCGATTCTCGAACCACGTCCTGGCAGAATCTTCCAAAGAGAAGACGACGTGGCGCAACTTGTCGTCGCTGTTCCAGTTGTTAAATACAGCGACCCTTTCATATTTCTCCAGCCAGCTTTCCGGATCCTCAAATGTTGATCCGCGGAACGTCGGTGGCTCCCGGGGGTGCTGTAACACGATCGGTGTAGGCGGCACTGAGGCTGTCATGGTTGATGCGGTCGTCGTGGCCATGCACTTCCTGGTCTTCTCGGGAAGAAGTCCGTACTCCGGGGGTTGGTTTTGTAGCCTGAGGCTAGCTCGATGCTCCGGGACGACGTTGGTACTCTCTTCGGGGTTCGGGCTTGGATCACGGCTTTTCGGGGGCATCCGCTGCATGGACACAAAAGCACCTCCACCAGATGTCACGTAGTAGTGACACTGAAGTAAACAGTCGTAAAACTGTGTATGACGAAACTGGTTGTTTATTGGGCGAACCTGTGCCCACAAAAGCAAGCTACACTCAAAGCACAACGATAGCGGCGAACACAGTCGGCGATCGTTGAAAATCTGATCTGCGGTGAAAGGCGCTGGCTTTTATACATGAGTCATCGAATGTTCCAGATTAATCCCTGGTACCCACAGTGTCTTCCAGAAAGTTCTAGACAATTCGCGTCAGTCATACAATCAGATAACATAAGCGTCTGTGAAAACAGGCAACGGAAAGAAGCATCGATAACGTTCTAGAAACTTCCGATACAGGCGCGTCCTGCGCCGAGCGATCACGTTTAACATTTGTTAGCCGGTGGAAAGCGGCCACCGGTGAAAGATAAACATGTATACGTGTCAATATGTTAATATCACCTAGAATTAAGACATTTTTATTTTCGCTATAAAGTTGGTGCAGTGTGGTTGAAAGCATTGTGAGACAGCTGGAAGAATCACATGAAGAGGAGCAATAGGTGGAACCACAAATGACTTTGCGCTGGTTATCACTCATCAGGGGTGAGTGCAAGCAAATGCTCTTGCAAGACGACTTAGAGGTATGTGCAGCCAACGAGGTAGTGAATACCAAGCTTGAGAAGTTGTGCAAGCACCAAACTGTGGTACACGGATCATCTGCTGCAACGGTTGAAGAGTAGCCTGGAGAAAGATAGTCCTTGGGAGGGACGTGTGGGCTCTACTAGTCGTGAAATATGTGACCATGCGAGACTCGATGGTAAACCGAGGAATTAACACTGCCAGCCCAAGTTCACGACTGACAGGGCTGTGAGAAACAAGGAAGGTATGCCACTGTGCTCCACACCTTGTAGACAAGAAGTGGCAGTGGTCAGGTGGGCTCTGCCTGGGGATGGTGGTGGGTAGAAGCCATTTCAGAGTGACGGTCTCCCCATGAAGGTTGCAAAATATGGTCAAGTGGTGGCCAGAATGCCTGACAGCGGGACATTGTAGCGAGGCGGGTGGTGGGGCATGCGGACGAATACGGGTGAAGATGTTTGTTAGGTGATGGGCAGAAAGATGTGTTTACCCTCGTGGGCTGATGTTCGTGAAAATCTCAGCACATGCATTGGTGGTGGACAAAAAAAAAAACAATGTGTATTAATATTTACTTGTCTCCTTTGTGTGTTCTGCATTGGCATGCATCTGTGTGTGTGTTATTCCTCTCAGTAATAAATATTTTGGTGGGGCACTCGCTTGTCTTGTTCGTCATTGGTGAGAGGAAAATTTGTCATCCGCCCAGAGCTCCAAAGGAAACCCGCACAGTAAAAGCTTGTTAATTCGCATCTCATGGGACTGCAATTATCCAAATGCCGAATTAATGAATGAACAGCATTAAAATGAAGCTGGAGCATTGTGGACCTTTTTTCCCAGCTGACACGACGAGTCCTTTTGAGGGGTTCTCGCAAGTGCCGAAAGTTGAAAAAGCGCCTCCGCTCTTGAGGGTCACGGCTGCTCCTCCTCCTCGCATTAGCCTGGAATGTCCTGGAAGCGCATAGAATCATTTATGATTGTTTTGTCGGTTAGTCTGCCTGCTGTGGCGACACCATAGTCAATCGCAATGTAGTCTGCAAGTGTTGCATCAGTTGGCAAAGCTGAAGCAGTCGCTCGACTCCCCTCTTTGGCTACTGCCGCATCCTAACAAAACTGCTGTTGGCGATAACATGTAGAGGTGTGTTCTTCCACACGTGGGTAATGATGTGCACCGCGCTAAGAAGGTGCACTTCATATCGCTCCCCAACTTGGAAGCACAAAAGCATCTGCTCTAGCAGTTCTCTTTAGTATTTAGATTTCACATACTGAATGGTATCCTGGTCCATGGGTTGAAGAGCAGTAGTATCAAAACTACTTTGATGCTTTTCACTTGGATCATGGAGTTATATGCACTGCAGTTGTCGACCACCATTATTATTTTGTGCCCCTAGGAAGAGAACTGTCTGTTCAATTTCTGCAGCCAGCCTCGAGAAATGTCGGAGGCCTTCCTGCTTGCCTGGTATTGGAAAGGAAAGCTTCTGATATTTTTGAAACAGTGTGGGTTTTGAGCCTTCCCGATGACTACAAAGGCTCCGCCCTAGTCATATTGGTGGCAAGAAGCCCAGTTATTCATTGCTTTCTCAAACTGGTGCAGCAGAACAGCCGGGCCGGCCAAAAGAAGTAACAGAGCGCTGACTTCCAACTGGTGTTATTGGCAGATTGCACGAAATATATAGCCACGAGAAAGCATCGCACAGTATTGTCATAACACGTCATAAAACGTCACACCGAGAGAGGACCGCACCATCATAAGTCACAAAATATCTGCAATTCTTTCATTCACTGGTCAATAAATCGTACTTCCTGTGAAGGTAGGCACAGTGAATGTCCGAGAATGCAGTACCAGCTCGCCCAAATCTGAACACTAGTTGCATTCTGTGCGTGCACTTTTTGGCACCGATGCACGGGTCACCTTTGAAGGTCACCGTCTTGTCCGGAAGAGCCTTGAAAAAGAGTGCCGTCATGAAGGAATTGAACGCATCACTTGGGTGATGTGCAGCGAATTGCTGAAGCAGCTGCACGCTTCTCCACTTGGTTGTCACATTTTCATCAACACCACACACTCTTCTGAAGACGATCGGAACCAGCCTTGGCAAGCCTTGAATGAATCGATGTTCGTCATCGACTTCTCCGCTTGTGTCATTTGTCCACTCAAAGGCAAATGCGACAGTCCCACCCAAACAAAGCCAGCCGAGGTTCACAGCCGCTCTCTGGAAGCATGCCTCTTGAATCGGTTGTTCCTTTTTCACAAAGAGCTTCTCTCCTCGTTGTACCTTTTCATGATGTCTTGCTGCGATGCACCATTCTTCAACACTTGCAAGATTTTGACTTTAGTTGCCAAGTCCTTGGCCACATACTTCTGTCGCTTTGCCGGCGTTGCCTTCTGTGACATGGCATGCTCAACAGGGCAACAGTGAAAAAATTCACCAACGATCACAATACTCCCTAATGCGAACTTTGAGTGCAGCTGTTTAGGTGTTTCGAATTTGCGATATATTGTGGCAAAGAATTTGATTCTGAACGACAGGGTCCTCTCGGCACTGGCCTTTGTTTGGGCAGCACGTTTAGCAGCAGTGGCAGACGAAGCATTTCCACCTCATTGTTCACAAAGAAAGCATGGGTGTAGGCGAAGCAGCGCATGTGCAGTGGGTCTCACACCGGCACTCCATAGTGCATGGTCGCCGCTCTTGAGCATGTCTCCTCGTGCCGTCCCTCGCTGCACTCTGCGTTCACTCTTTCATCCTTCGCTTGATTACGAGGGAGGCCGACGCAGCCTAAGAGCTGCGCTCTGAAAAGAAAACAGACAATGCAGATCCTACAACGGGAAAATGGCGCAGGGGAGTGAGGAGAACAAGAGAAAAGGAAAAGCTCAGTGACGCTGCAGTCGCCTCACCTACTGATGATATGGCATGGCGAACCATCCCGCATTTCAATTTCACTCAACAAAGTGCTAGCGCCACCTTTGCTTTCATGCAGCGGCAGTCGTCAGCATTTGTCTGAATTATCTGGTGCGCATGCAAATTCTGCCAAACTAACGACCATTTGGTTGCATAGACTAACCTGCACTTTTTTTCAAGCACCAAAATACCGATCCAAATTATCCAAATTAACAGGTGTCGAATTAACAAGCTTTTAGTGTACTGGTTTCTCAGAAAATAAAGCATTACAGTAGAAGAAACATTCTTGCTGGTCCATGAATCGAAGCCAGGAGCAATGCATTTGTGAGGCAGTCGCTCTATCATCTGAGCTATCCAGGTCGCAGTTTCCTTTGCTACTTTGGCTATGGTTGGGTGGATGACAATCTTTCCCTTTTGTAATTCTGCCAACACCTTGCAAGCTTCCAAGGAACTGATTTGCAATATTTTACATTGGTATTCTTTTCAGCAGTTATGCAACAGTTAGCCCCGTGAAAAGTTGTTTTGCATTGTTCTAGCAGGGTTGACTCTTGACACATGTTCTTTTAGTAGAACTCTTGTTTGCAGGGGACAGATAGTTGCTTACAAGAAAATGTGTGCATTACAGCAGAGTGTATTCTTTCACAAAAGTTGAGTGTATGCTTCTCTCTCAGTGCTAGGGGATTCAGTTTCGCAGGGATCGTGATGAGAGTTGAGAAACTGTGTGCAGGTACTTTGTGCTTGCACGTTCCAACCCGGACCCCAAGTGTCCCGCCTCGAAGGCTTTCACAGCATTCATTGTGGATCGTGACACTCCGGGAGTCACACCAGGTCGCAAGGCAAGACCTTTCACTTCATTGACCCCTCTGTTGTGGGCGGGGTTTTATACGATCTATTTGCTTACAAAAGAGAATTATTAAAGTGAAAGCTTCTCCAGCCAAAGGTAGAAAATGTCCTGACATTTCAGCACCGGTTTGGTCCCTTTTTAGGGGGTGACTGAAGTGGCTGAAGCATCCTTTAAGCTCCTGTCTGCTTGACTGCCAGAAGCATGTACAGTAGAACCCCGCTGTTACGTTTTTCACGGGACCGTAAAAAAAAATGTAAGAGCCGGAAACGCAAGAGCCAGGAAACAGGAAAAATTGAGAAATGGGAGTAGTGTTGAACTGCACACAATATTATTTTAATTCTTACGTGCGACAAAAAGTAGTTTCGCCCGACAGCCGAAGTATCGATTGCGATGAGCTATACAAAGTAAGAATAGTTTTATAGTCTGTATAAACTTGTAAACATTTGGTTATTAACTAATTAACAAACATGGTGTCAGCGCCCACAGGCAAACATGAACACATCACACTCAATGAGCGCGGACACGCGCAGTTAAGCGCCGCTGCAGAAGCGAGCGAAGTGAACTTCGTGCTGTTGTCTATCGCTTCAACCCAAACTGAGCGTCGAGAACACGCAGCACGCACAAAGCTACGAGCCGCAGACGCACCTACACTGCGTAGAATCTGCCCCCACGCAGATCGCTTTCAAGATACGACCCGCAGGACCGCGCGCCGCCGCGCAGTATGATGCCAGAGCACAACGCTGCCCGCTATCCCCCCCCCCCCCCCCTCGCTCCCTCGCTGGTGCCTCGAGCGCAACGGAAGGAGGCGCTCTTCCTCCCTGCTTTTCTTTCGCGCGCGAGACGCGGTCGTCGGCTCCCCTCGCTCGCTTTCACTCGCACATTCAGCATACAGCCGCACGGCTTCTCTTGCATGCTTTCACTCGCACATACAGGATACGGCGTGCGGCGACGTATGCTGTATGTGCGAGTGAAATCGTGCTAGGGGAGCCGATGATTGCGTCTCGTGCGCGAAAGAAAGCATACGGCGCGCGGCGACGGCGTTATCGCCCTTGGACTTTATACGGAACATCTATGAGCCAAAACCAATTTTAGGACCGCAATGCGTCATAGACATCATCTTTAGATAGCAAAAGCGGATATCAAAGGCCATACTTTTGCTGGCGGAAACCGAAAATACGTCAGCATATGTAATAACTGTCGCCCCCAGCACTTTGGGCGGCCAGTGCCATCGTCAAGCAACTAAGCCAAGCGACATGAAAAGTCAAAATGGCCGCTCGGGCCGGCGCGGTGTGGCAGTTCGCACGTATGATGCGGGAACGGTCCCACAGTTGCGACGTAACAGTGGGATTACCAATGCATTGGGTTCTATGGGAGCTATGCCGGGACCGGCCGAAAACGACGTAACAGCCGGCAAAACGCAGCACCCGTGAACGTAACAGCGGGGTTCTACTGTAATCGATTTTGATGGTGCCTCTGTGATTGGCACCGAGACTAGCCCGGCAAGAAGTCATCGCACTTTCAACATACGCCTGGCAACGTCAATTCATCGATGGGGATGCTCCTTCCGACGTGCGCTACGCTCCGGAGAGGAGCAACAGGAGCATCTCTTCGGCCATCCCCAAACGTCAGGGCTTTTTTTACCTTTTGCTGGAGCAGTTTTTGCCTCTAATATTTCCCACCCAGTGATGTTTACTTTTTTTCAGGCGTATGCATGCTGCCTAGTCAAGTTATCATGTGAGGGCGAATTTCAGGATAGAAGTAATGAAATTTTTAGCTCATAGAAATGTACGGCTGGGACTCTCAGTTGGGATTAAGTTAAACACATTAATGGAGGTATGTTAACTGAATTCTACTGATTATAAAATGATGTATTCGTAAAGACACTCCATACCACAGTAGAACGTCGTTGATATGATCCCATTTCGTACGAATTCCCAGCACCAATGTTGGCGATAGTGAACACAAAAAGTGACCCAATTGAGTTACGCTTATCTTTATTGGTTAATACGTTTCTGGAAAACCTAGTCTTTTGGCACCAATTTTCAGTACATTGCCAAACTGTGATCGTGTGATACATTTACTGGCCGCCAGATCCCATGCAAACAAGCAAAGACGCAAGGCGCGCACGATTGAGAGCCACCCGCCATCACAGCGCAGGGTGGGGGGGTGTGGTGCCTTTGGAAGCGTACTGCATGTTTTCAGCAAGCGACAAGCACATTCACTGTGGCATGATGTCACGTTTCGCTCCGGTGCTGCCCACCAGCTGGATTTAATTTTGAAACACTACACGATGGGAAAACAACAAAATCCCTCTCGGGTCGCCGGAGCCACACCAGCTCGATGCGCATTGGTGTCTCGTGCCCCATTTGCGTGTCGCTTGTCATTGCGCAGATGTCAACTGCAATTGAATCTTTCAATGTTTTTTTAGTTACTTCGGATCGTGCTTTGTCTTGGTTAGTACGCTTTCTTTTTGCATGTTTTCCTAAATGTATCAAGGAGGTTCTACTACATTTGCTCTAATTATATTGCGCTGTGATTATTGTAAAGCCGTTATACTATCACTGACTCTGTAAGTGATAGTGATATTGCAATAGGTGATAGTGATATTGCAATAGGTGATAGTGATATTGTCTGTACAATATTCAGCAGTTCAAACGTGATAATCGGGCCTGCATGGTGAATGCTGGGTTCACTGGGAGGCCAAAGGCAGTCAGAATGCATCAGCTCGGTGTCCCCAGTGGCCACCGGTGGAGCACCAGCCGCCATGTGGGCCAGCGTTTTGAGTCTATCAAAATTTGTGTGGTAAAATATAGAGCACTGAGTATTTCTTTATGGCACACACTGAGAAACTTGTTTTAAATACAAGTTTTTGGCTAGAGGTTGAGGATGCATAGGTACTGCTGTAATGATATTCAAATGAGGTTAGTTGACTTGAGATGAGCAGCGAATAAGGAGCCTTCAAAACTCAAGTTGCCCTGTGCAGGAGTGGAACATGGGCCAGAGGGCATCCGACACTCGTGGAGTCACCTTTGAAGATGTTGTCGTCCCCGAGGAGGTGAGCCCGAACAATTTCTTCGACTTTGTTGTCATAACTTACTGTATGGCTTCTTTTGGGCTGCCCATAAGTGGCAAGAAAAATCATTAGTTGGACAAATGCGTACAATCAAGCAGTGTCTGTAGACTAACTCTTGCACGTTGCTCACTCAACAAAACAAAAGCAAAAGAACCACTCATTACAGAATGTAGTCGACTTCCGTTCAACCCTGATGGGACTGATCAAATCGGTTCAATTATCTTGCGGTTCAAATTAAACAAGAGGCAGTAAAAATACTGATGCATGATTCATTTGGCAGTATTTTCCACAATTCACCCCTAATCAAACAGGCCCACATTTTGGGTTCAAAGTAGAAAAGTAACATTAAAGATGACATTGGAGCTCCTAAACAAAGTATAAATCAAATGTTCATAGTAGGGTGTGTTTCAGACAAGGATAAGCTTAAGGAGGGGGGATTCCAATTATTTTTTGTTTTTTTTACGAGGTGGGCCAATGTCTACAAAGCAATCAACCTTTGTTTTGCAAGACGCAGCGTGGATTTCGCGAAAAAAATTTTGCAATTCGCTAAAAGTGGAGAAGACCATTTTTGCAACTTGCAGATTTATCAAGTTTGACGACCTATCGCTCCAAAACCAAAACATTGTACACCACCATACATTTTTTGGGTAATTTTAAACTATTTTAACAACTGGCCCAAGGAAGCTTACTTACGTTGCCCTCATTGTTTTTTTTTTTTTGTTTTTTTTAAATGTCGAATTGCTTTTTGAGCAAGCGCCTTGCACTGACCCCAAAATGAGTGGCTTTGTGGGGCCATTTTAGCTAAGGCGACGAAGCTGAAGAAATTTTCTGACAAATCTTGAAATAGTTTCTTGCAAATGAATGAAAAAAAAAAAGGATGTGCAGCAGTATTACGTATTTACTTCGTAATAAAATCCCGAAAACGGCAAAATTGCAGAAGTAGCTAAAATTGACCAATTTTAAGGGCATTTAAAAAAACAATGTTTGCCGATTTTCATAAATTTTACTGAATGCTCTCGCAGGACTAGTAAATCTAGTACTGCAAAACATGTTGCATTATGTTATTTTAAGTGGAAAAATTCAGCCTAGTATTTTTAGAACCCTGTATGGTCATCCCTGTGATCATTGTAGTTCTAATTGATAAAATTGAAATTAAATTTATATTGCATTTATAGCTCTTTGATTTTATTAACGAAAAGTGACTCAGATTTTTGCCTCTCCTGAGCCATGAAATGAGCTTGGGTCTTCAGGGCATACTTTTTCACAGTACGTTTAGGTGGCAAGCACTGTTTAAGGCACTCTATTGTGGCATTACTCTCTAATTGCTATCTGAAATGCTCCTCATTTATGTGCACTAGCCTAGTGGGAAAGTGCGTTGACGCAGTCAGCTGGGTGTGTTCACATAACGATCTTTTATTTTAAGCAAAGTTTTATATTGCTGTATTTTCTAGTGTATAAAGACTCACCCCTCGCTTTTTGCAAGATTTGAAGAAAAATTTGTATATAAGATGCACTTATATTTACTCACTTGCCACAAATAAACTTCATTACGTGTGGTTGCGTAAACTTGCCATACTTACCAATCAACGTCTTGGACAACTTAGTCTCTGTAAGAACACGTGCAAAGCGCCAAATTCATGGGGGAAAATTTCAACGACCACGCATTAAGAAACATCCTGCATAAATGCAGGAGAAACATTTTATTTACTCATAACCTTCAATGTCTTCATATTGCGCTGTCGAAAAGTTGGGCAAGTTCTGGCGGTAGCATCGCTTCCGAATCGCTGTCCTCGCTGCTTCCGTCGTGCTCGGGCGATGATGAATCCAGTAGGTTTGCTTTATGAAACCCTGAAGTGACTGTATCCACCGAAACCACACTCCAGGCATCACAGACCCGCTTCGCTGAACTTTGTTTTACTTCGCGCTGCCCGAGCGCCCACCGTGCCACAAGGCTCCGGGGGGAGGGAGGAAGAGAGGCCGCGCGCGCCCGCCCAGGTGGCTGCATCTTGAAAGCCATCTGCGGCGGGGCTGTTCTCATTGATGCGAGTGGCGGGACGAAGACTCTGCTGCCGCTACGATGACTGACTGCAAGTTTTCGTGGTCATCGAGGGAGATGCATTCATGTTTTCTTGTGTGTGCCTGACACCATGCTTTTTTGCCCCTATGTTTACAAGTTTATAAGGCCGATAAAACTACTATCCTTTCTTTGTATAGCTGTCCACTAGTTTGCTATCGCAATCGATGCATCGCCTTTCAGGTGAAACTGCGACTTTTTTTCCGGTCTTCATGGCTTGCAGCTTGCTCGACGACTGCCGCCATGTCCGAATAATTTTCTTGGTGGCGTTGAAATGATGGCGTCCTGCTACGGTGGCTAGATGGGTAGGTGTGCCGACCGGCGCGTCTGGGGCATAGTTCACCGCTTCTCTGCGTCATGATGCAAAATTGGCGCTGCAGTCAGTAGAACGGTTCCGCAGCGCGCGTCGTCTGCTACAGGGGGCTGGCGGCAAGCAAAAAAAAAGCCCGTATTGGAATAGTTGTATGTCGTCTGTTCGGAATAGTTGTATGTCGTCTGTTCGTGCCAGTTTCAAAGGTGAAGAGCTCCGCGTCTCTCATACTGTTTGCAAGTTCCTAAGCGATGTGGAATGTTCCAGGTCGGAAAAATGACCGGCGAGATTAGCAGCAGCATTGCTCCACCAAAGAAGACCACCTAGGAGACTTCGCTCCGAACTGCAAGTCGGGCTCTAAATTTGTGAGAAAGACAGCGGAACATTTCCGCTGTATAACAGCGGAAATGTTCGCCCCGGGCTGCTCAGTAGCTTGCTCAGTATCGGCGACGTCGATGAGCTCCTCGACATTGGAAATTTGCAAGCCGCACATGGGGGGAGGTGCTCAGCGCCGGCGGCATCGAGCACCGCTGCGCTGCTACATGGAAAAGAAAAGTGACTCTAAGCTTATATTCTATATAGCAGGCTATGTAGCAAGGAAGTTCCTGCAAAGAACCAAGGCTCCGATTGTTCAGGGACATTACTGAATTAAACTTCTGAAGCACTAAAAAAACTGGTAGCATCGCTCGAAGACGCCTTCAAGCTGTGCTTCAGTTTAAATGAGTTACGAAGGAACAATATCGCCGACTTTGCATTCTTTCTGCAGCTAGCTGAATCCTCTGAATTTGACCGGCTGTGAGCGGCACAAGAAAGAGCTCACAAACGATGTTGTGAAGTTCTATACAATTACACGCCTTTACTTTCTTGTCAAGGGCAAGAACATGGCACGCGAAAGCAACAGGGAGAAGAGGAATTACCTGAAGCGGAGGCGTGTGCTGTGAATAATGTTATGATGTGGTGGACCAACCTTGCTGGCGCTAGGCTGTTTATGTTGGTGCATCTGCTGACTCAATTAAGTTATGAGAGCGTTTCTTGTATTTTAAATACATTCATGAATCTAGCCCAAGACGTATTGCTTTATTTTATGGCAACCAAACAGTGAACCATATGCACTTACCAACACAATTCGTCTCGTAACAATTTAAATACCGTAACTGAGGCAGCAATAAACACAGTAGCTGGATTTCTCGAAATCGAAACATTACAATTCACTATCACGTAAACATGTTTCCATATATCGTATAAAACCACTGCAGTATTGTTTTATGCATGGAAAAAATGTATCTACATATTTAATGCAATAGGCTGGAGCGCCGCGTTTATACCAATAAATGTGACCAATCGCCAAGCTAGAACATTTACTTCAGCATATGTGTCTTCTGACCTAGACGACATTAACGAATTCCCCACAACAGAGGCAGCGATACTATCAAACACGCTGCTCGTCTACACAGCGCAGCCGACATTGTGCGCAGCCGACGTTGCGCGCAGCTCAGCCGGCCGTTATACTGTCCGCAGCGCCACTTCTGAGTCATGATGCGGAGAAGTGGTGAACTACGCTCAGTCGGCACACCTACCCATCTAGCCACCGTAGTCCTGCTGCCCGGTTCCCGTGTTCATTTGCGTATTCCACAGCGTTTAACTTAAACTTCGCCATGTAACTCTTTCGCTTAAGCGGCATACTGCAAGTAGACCGTGACGTTAGCGAACCGAACAACGTAAATGGTGACTGGCTGGAACCTGCCAAATTGGGTGGAACAACAATGCATGGAGGTGCAAATGGGGTGATGATGATAATGATGCTGTGGCCATATCCATTGCAATGTCTGACTTCACCACGGTGGACTGATACAAAGAAGTAATAGAAAAGAACAGGAAAGTGAACTTAGAATATAGGTATATGCTCGTAAGCAACCCAGCTGTCATATTTTGCCCTTTTAACCTTCTGCTTACGGCCTCCGAAACCCTCGCTCCCTCCGTGATCTGAAACGTCGCACAGCGACATTTCTTCTTTCTTTTTTTTATTTATTATTTATGTATTGTACCCTCAGGGCCAAAGCATTACAGAGGGGGGAGTGACCAAAAAAAAAAAAACATTTCTGTGAAAAGATACACTTATACATGGAGTTATATAATGTACCATTACAAATACAATTATAAATACAGATACAAATCACCGAACTATAAAACAATATAAACTGACAAGATGATATAGGTAAGGACAAGCAAACAAGAAGAAACAACGAAAATTAACATGAGTTAAAGAACTATTTAGTTACTGTTAGTTAAAACATTCTTGAAATGTTCATGGTCTGTAATTTCTGCAGTAGTGGTAGAAAGATGGTTCCACTCCTCACAAATCTTGGGAAAGTCCTTTCCTTTCGCTCTCCTATTTTTGTTTTGTTGATTTTTCTTATGGCACTCTACTTTTGGCAGGTTGACGGTGCAGTATCGCATTTAGAATAAGTTATTCTTAATGTACCATTGTAAAGGTTGAAAAAAAAAGCCTAATCAACATGAATTCAAAATTTGCAAAAAAGAAAAGAAATATATAAAAGATGCACCGCCGAAAATTTTGGAATAAAGCTGCCTCTTATACACCGGAAACTACGGTAGGAAGAAACACCTTTCCACTCATTGGAACCCCACATACAAGACTTTGTTTCGCATCGAAAGAATCTTAGCTGAGACAAAGTGCAAAAATCTTCTTATTGAGTTGCAAAATGTTGAAACTTAAGAAGTGTATAGGGAATACAGTTTTCTACTCATGAAACATTTTACTCTAAAACTTTACAACCTTTCTCATGGAATAATGTATATCGAGTTTAATTAATCGTAGCATAGTACGGAAAAAGTTTTATAGATGAAAAAAAGTTGGGGGCTTATTCGGTTTTTTTTTTTCTTTTTTTCTTGAAGGCAATTTTGGATCGATGGGTTTAACGTCAAAAATTTTTTGCTCCATTGTTCGATGCGTGCTACTCAACTTACAAAAGAATATGTTCACCAATTCCTTGTTTTTTCTTGGAACTGGATGGTAAATGTAAAGATATTGTGAAAAGTGTGAATATTACTTGTTTTTGCCTTTTAAATAATCAAAAATCATTTACAATGTCTGTACTACCATATTTTCCGGTGTATAAGGCACATTTTTTTTCAGAATTTTTCTTCGGTGGTGCGTCTTACAGAACGGGCGCGACTTGTATACCTTGTTTTGTTTGGTTTTCTTTTTTTGGAAAAAACTGCCGTCAAAATTGGATTGAATGCTAAGGCCACATGAAGCGCACTGGTTTGACCTCCTCTGGCAGTTGCTACGGTTTGTGTGCACGCTATCGAGGTACCGGGTTCTTCTCGTGATCGAGTTGCCAAGCATCGTGCAAGAAGGATAGTGCAGCAATGCAAGCGGCGGCAGGCCGACCGCGAAGTCGCATCTGCAGATCGCTTTCAAGATATGACACGTGCTGCTGCGCAAACTACGCAGATGCAACCAGAGTACAAGCCACGCCCTCTCCCTCCCGCGCTGCCTTCCCGCTTTCCTTTCTTGTGAGTGATTCGGCTCACCGTTGCACGCTTTCACTTGCGGATACAGCATACGGCACGCGGGGACAATGTTATTGCCCTTGGACTTTACAAGGACCATTGCGGCGACCACGATGGCGGAAATGCGCCTGGAGTGTCCATATCATTGCTATCGCAATTATACAGGAATGGCACCCATGCCCTTGTGTGCGACCCGTGTTCATGAAGTGAAACGTCACTGTAATTTTTTTTAATCGCTCGCCGAATGAACAGGTGTGTCTTATACACCAGTGCGACTTATATACGCATTGTTTTTGGAAAAATTGCCGTTTTGAGGGGGGTGCGACTTATACAAAGGTGCTTATAGACCGGAAAATATAGACCGCAGTAATGGATACAATGAAGTAAACTTTGTTTAACGAGGTTTTACCGTATTACAACACACTGTTCCTCGGTCAAAAATCGTGCACTGTTATGCCGGAATGCAATGGAAATGACAGAGTTGTACTTGGAGGATGGGAATAGCACCACCACGATATTGTCGGGGACAGGGGGCCATATTTTGTAGCAATTTCCCTTCTTTTTGTCCACATCACTGTTATTGCAGGACTGCGTGAAAATGGGATGGCAAATCAGACGGAAAGAAGTTCTAGATGTGCTTTTTAGTAGGGTTGTGCGAATGCTCGAATATTCTGTAGTGAATGACCGGTGCCCTGACACACGCAGCGTTCCCATGGCGCGTGATCTGGAGCAACGTTGTCCGGTGCTGGCAACTAAGGTTACGGTTTTGTACTGAATCAACACCGATCTGTTCACAGTGGTCGAAAGCCGACAAACCGCCAACGAAAGTGTCCGATGAGCGTTGTTCATGGCTGCCATACAGTGGCCCCTTGTTCTGAATGGCCAGGCAACACAGTGACATCGTGAGGACGTACAATTGAATACACATGAGCCTCAAAACATCCCTCCAGGCTGAGCACGTTCTCAGAAGAATCTTTTTAGTACGCATTCAGGACATTTTAAAGACCTAGGCATTCACTGCGCCCAGTGAAAATTCTTGATATTATTAACTCAAGTGACCTGTTGCGAAAAATTCGGTTTAAATCTGCAATTGGTTTAAATTCGGTTTAAATCTAAAAATTCAGTTTAAATCTTAAAAAAGCGAAAAATTCAGGTTTAAATGCACTTATTACTTGGCAGAGCATACTTTTGAGCCGTGTTGAAGAGGGCTCAGTATATTTCCATACCAAATAAAAACGTAGACGCATAGTGATACACAGAAAGCTATTTTATTAATTTTGCTTAATGACGGCGCATGCGACACTGACAAGAAGGGTTGAAAGAAGCGTGATAAAGCCAGGAGACTTCACCGCTTGAAATGTCTTCATCTGAAAACACTGAAGAGCAAGAGCCCATAAGAGGCACTAAAAGAAATAATTAACACCACATCGTCAAAAAACAACTTACATTCAAACACAGAGAAATGACAAACAAAAATGCCAAAATTATTCCATGATACACCAAAGCAACTTCTGGTGATTGAATGTTGCTCTTTATGGCAGAATCAATTCACTCAAGTTGAGGTAGACTGACCAGCGTGTACAACAATTCAGAGTGTGGCGCGTACCCGCGTTGGATATGTGGATATGACCCAGGGACAAGGAGAGAAATCATGTGGGTATGAGCCGCTGAGAGCGGGAGCGATCTTGCCAGTGCCTCGGCAGAAGATTGGGCCCGTAATGCATAGCGCATGCGGCAGTGTCAGGCCAATCCAGCAGCTCGTGTGGCAGAGCTAGAGAAAAACAAGACAATTTTCGGATATATATATCGGTTAATGATAAAGTGCCTTGGCACAGGTGTCAAAACGGATGATGGATGACCCATTGGTATACACCTCGCCACCGCGGATGCCTCTTTCACAAGTGTCGCGATACTCTGCGGCAGCACGTCCCACCGATCGTTGTGCCCTTGTCTTGTGACGTAGAGATTGCACTAGCGTTGTTATCGGCAGTTGCCCTTTGGATGGAGGTTCATTTAACCACATCTAGGATCCTGACGATGCTGTGTAGTGTGCCGCAGCTATGAACGCTGTGGCTGATACTTTAGTCTATGACGATGGGTTGGACATGGCGCAGCAAACGCACTACTTGGCCATCACGCCGGGCGAAAACAAGACGTCGGTGTCTTTGCTCTTTGACGAACATGCCGAAGATGCTCAATGTAGTCAATAATGGTAATATATAAATTCACTATAGCAATATTCACTATAGCAGACCCACCAGAGCCCTCCCACAGTAGTGGAAGGGCTCTGAAATTTTTTCAGAATGATTATACTTTTCATTTTATTGCGATAGCAATTATATGGACACTGCAAGCGCATTTCTGCCGTTGCCGTGAGTCTGTATAAAGTCCAACGGGGATTGAATCGTTGCTGCGCACCGTACGCTCTGTGTGCGAGTGAAAGTATACGAGGGTGAGCGGGCAATCGTGGGTCAATGTAACACACGCGAGGGGAGAAGGCAGCAGGCTGAAATGCGGTCGAGGCGAGAGAGGCAAGGGATGGGGGGGGTGGGGTGCATTATGCTTCGTCGACTGCTGCTCCCAGCACGGCCGTGCGCCCGTATCTTGAAAATGATCTGCGACATGGGCGAAGTGTCCGCTCGCCGGGCCTCGTTTTCACTGCAATGGGGATTAAGTGCTTTCGCCCAGTGCCGGTAGCTTCGTATGCGCTGTGCTTTCGACGTTTAGTTCACGTTGAAGTGAGACGAGGGACAGCGCGAAGGTCAATTTGCCCGCTGCTGCTGGCGCACTTTCTTACTCCGGTGTTTTGACAGCGACTTTCTGTGGTCATCGAGCAAGATGTGTTCATGTTTACCTGTGCACGCATGACACCGTGCTTGTCTATTTAGTTAGTAAGCGAATGTTTACAACTTTATACTGCCCATTAAACTTCTATCCTGACTTCGTATAGCTCTCTATTAATTTGTTATCACAATCGATGCATCGCCTTTCGTGCGACACTGCAACTTTTTCTTAGGTGCAACATGATTTAGAAATACTACATGTGCCGTACTTTCCGGTATGTAAGTTGCGTATTTTTTTCTGAATTTTTTTACTATGCGTCTTATGGAATGGTCCGATTGTATGCGGGTTTTTTTTTTTCGGAAAAACCGCCGCCAAAATTGGATGGGATGCTATGGCCGCACGAAGCGCGCTGGGATCACCTCCTCTGGCACTTTCTACGGCTTGTGTGCACGCTATGGAGGTACCGGGTTCTTCTCATGATCGAGTTGCCGAGTGCCGTGTGGGGATGGAGCAGCAACGCAAGCAGTGGCAGGCCAACCACGAGTCGACCGACCCCAAAGTCATCACATCTGCTCATTGCTTTGAAGATACAGCTTGTGCCGCTGTGCAAACTACGCAGTTGCTACCAGAGTACAAGCCATACCCCATCCCTCCCGCACTTCCTTCCCGCTTTCCTCCCTTGTGCGCGATTATTCACCGTTGCACGCTTTCACTTGCACATCAGCATATGGCACGCGGGGACGATGTTATCGCTCTTTGACTTTATACGGAAAATTGCGGCGACCACGATGGCGGAAATGCGCCTGGAGTGCGCATTTCCGACCCCAAACCGACCCCAAAGTCATCACATCTGCTCATTGCTTTGAAGATACAGCTTGTGCCGCTGTGCAAACTACGCAGTTGCTACCAGAGTACAAGCCATACCCCATCCCTCCCGCACTTCCTTCCCGCTTTCCTCCCTTGTGCGCGATTATTCACCGTTGCACGCTTTCACTTGCACATCAGCATATGGCACGCGGGGACGATGTTATCGCTCTTTGACTTTATACGGAAAATTGCGGCGACCACGATGGCGGAAATGCGCCTGGAGTGCGCATTTCCGACCCCAAACCGACCCCAAAGTCATCACATCTGCTCATTGCTTTGAAGATACAGCGTGTGCCGCTGTGCAAACTACGCAGTTGCTACCAGAGTACAAGCCATACCCCATCCCTCCCGCACTTCCTTCCCGCTTTCCTCCCTTGTGCGCGATTACTCACCGTTGCACGCTTTCACTTGCACATCAGCATATGGCACGCGGGGACGATGTTATCGCTCTTTGACTTTATACGGAAAATTGCGGCGACCACGATGGCGGAAATGCGCCTGGAGTGCGCATTTCCGACCCCAAACCGACCCCAAAGTCATCACATCTGCTCATTGCTTTGAAGATACAGCTTGTGCCGCTGTGCAAACTACGCAGTTGCTACCAGAGTACAAGCCATACCCCATCCCTCCCGCACTTCCTTCCCGCTTTCCTCCCTTGTGCGCGATTATTCACCGTTGCACGCTTTCACTTGCACATCAGCATATGGCACGCGGGGACGATGTTATCGCTCTTTGACTTTATACGGAAAATTGCGGCGACCACGATGGCGGAAATGCGCCTGGAGTGCGCATTTCCGACCCCAAACCGACCCCAAAGTCATCACATCTGCTCATTGCTTTGAAGATACAGCGTGTGCCGCTGTGCAGACTACGCAGTTGCTACCAGAGTACAAGCCATACCCCATCCCTCCCGCACTTCCTTCCCGCTTTCCTCCCTTGTGCGCGATTATTCACCGTTGCACGCTTTCACTTGCACATCAGCATATGGCACGCGGGGACGATGTTATCGCTCTTTGACTTTATACGGAAAATTGCGGCGACCACGATGGCGGAAATGCGCCTGGAGTGCGCATTTCCGACCCCAAACCGACCCCAAAGTCATCACATCTGCTCATTGCTTTGAAGATACAGCTTGTGCCGCTGTGCAAACTACGCAGTTGCTACCAGAGTACAAGCCATACCCCATCCCTCCCGCACTTCCTTCCCGCTTTCCTCCCTTGTGCGCGATTATTCACTGTTGCACGCTTTCACTTGCACATCAGCATATGGCACGCGGGGACGATGTTATCGCTCTTTGACTTTATACGGAAAATTGCGGCGACCACGATGGTGGAAATGCGCCTGGAGTGCGCATTTCCGACCCCAAACCGACCCCAAAGTCATCACATCTGCTCATTGCTTTGAAGATACAGCGTGTGCCGCTGTGCAGACTACGCAGTTGCTACCAGAGTACAAGCCATACCCCATCCCTCCCGCACTTCCTTCCCGCTTTCCTCCCTTGTGCGCGATTACTCACCGTTGCACGCTTTCACTTGCACATCAGCATATGGCACGCGGGGACGATGTTATCGCTCTTTGACTTTATACGGAAAATTGCGGCGACCACGATGGCAGAAATGCGCCTGGAGTGCGCATTTCCGACCCCAAACCGACCCCAAAGTCATCACATCTGCTCATTGCTTTGAAGATACAGCTTGTGCCGCTGTGCAAACTACGCAGTTGCTACCAGAGTACAAGCCATACCCCATCCCTCCCGCACTTCCTTCCCGCTTTCCTCCCTTGTGCGCGATTACTCACCGTTGCACGCTTTCACTTCCACATCAGCATATGGCACGCGGGGACGATGTTATCGCTCTTTGACTTTATACGGAAAATTGCGGCGACCACGATGGCGGAAATGCGCCTGGAGTGCGCATTTCCGACCCCAAACCGACCCCAAAGTCATCACATCTGCTCATTGCTTTGAAGATACAGCTTGTGCCGCTGTGCAAACTACGCAGTTGCTACCAGAGTACAAGCCATACCCCATCCCTCCCGCACTTCCTTCCCGCTTTCCTCCCTTGTGCGCGATTATTCACTGTTGCACGCTTTCACTTGCACATCAGCATATGGCACGCGGGGACGATGTTATCGCTCTTTGACTTTATACGGAAAATTGCGGCGACCACGATGGCGGAAATGCGCCTGGAGTGCGCATTTCCGACCCCAAACCGACCCCAAAGTCATCACATCTGCTCATTGCTTTGAAGATACAGCGTGTGCCGCTGTGCAGACTACGCAGTTGCTACCAGAGTACAAGCCATACCCCATCCCTCCCGCACTTCCTTCCCGCTTTCCTCCCTTGTGCGCGATTACTCACCGTTGCACGCTTTCACTTGCACATCAGCATATGGCACGCGGGGACGATGTTATCGCTCTTTGACTTTATACGGAAAATTGCGGCGACCACGATGGCAGAAATGCGCCTGGAGTGCGCATTTCCGACCCCAAACCGACCCCAAAGTCATCACATCTGCTCATTGCTTTGAAGATACAGCTTGTGCCGCTGTGCAAACTACGCAGTTGCTACCAGAGTACAAGCCATACCCCATCCCTCCCGCACTTCCTTCCCGCTTTCCTCCCTTGTGCGCGATTACTCACCGTTGCACGCTTTCACTTCCACATCAGCATATGGCACGCGGGGACGATGTTATCGCTCTTTGACTTTATACGGAAAATTGCGGCGACCACGATGGCGGAAATTCGCCTGGAGTGTCCATATTGTTATTATATAGGAATGGCACCCCTACGCTTGAGCGCGACCCGCACTCACAAAGTGAAACGTCACTGTAATTTTTTTTAATCGCTTACCGAATGAACAGGTGCGTCTTATATAAGTTTTTTTTTTTTCTTTTAGGCAAAACTGCCATTTTCAGGGGGGTGCGACTTATAGACCGGAAAATACGGTAGCTTTGAGTGGCACATTACGTGATATTTGCAGCCTTCCAGTGCTAAAATGTTGGATTTCTTGTGCGTTTGCAACAATGGCTCTTGCCGGTAAAAACAGTGCAGAAAGGCACTTGTGGTAGCAGAGAGATTGCGAGTAATGTTACAGCGGTGTTGAACCATTTGAGAAGCGATGGCCAGAAACGCTGAAATCATCACGTTGAAACTGTCTACTTTCGCAACGAGGCACACAATGTCACAAGGCTATGGAGAGCAGCATTGGTCATTTTATTCTACTGGCGAAGCAACGCCTTCCATCCGACACACAGAGTTGCACGGCAAAATTGCATGAAGGCGTCTGATTCACTATGTAATTAATTAAGGTTCTGTGCGTGCTGTTCACTAAGTGAAAATATGCGCTAATTCGTATATTTCTTCGTACAAATGTGTATTTCACTTTCTGCCACCGTGAAAAACACGAGATAGACTTGCCCGCTGTCTGCTGTCATGATTTTCTTCAATGCTGCACTTGGCTTTGGACTGGCTTTTCAAATCAAAAATGCCAATGCGCCAGTAAGGAAAGAAAATGGAGTGGCTTGGTTCATTGACATCGCAGGGTAGCTTGCTAGTTCACTGTTTCATTGCCAACCACAACTGTACTCAAAACAATGCAAATTGCAAAAAATGGTTCAATCAAACACAAGACAAGGTAATCAGAGTTCACGTATAAAAAAAATGATAATCAAGCTCCATGGCCTAGTAACGACGTTACATAAAGTATAGCACCTACTTTTTCGTTCATCAACCAACACACTCTTAAAATTTGCACTTTCAGGGTCTCTTCTAACATACAAGTAATGTCCTGAAAATGTCTTGCACACTCTTGGGGCAATCAGACATCATTGAAAAGTCCCGCAATAAAGGTTTTCGGGATGAACCAGTGAATCGAGTGTTGTCTGGGTCGTCGTATTTACGTGGAGAGCTCGAACATATCATGACCCCTGGCTGCAGACGCATTAAATGGATGGCAGATGGTTGCGGACAAAAAAAAGAGGGGTGGGGAGGGGGTGATTTACTGATGACTGCGTGGAGCAGCGCTGGTCACATGATGCGCATTCCCCACTTTTGTCTGTCGTGCCGATTCTCCTTAACAAGCCAATAACCTACAGAAACCACCTGCCATAAAGTTGGAAGGACCCTCCTGCAAGGAAACTGGCAAGCAATACTTTCTAAGCAGTGGAAGATTGCCATTAACTATTTCCCTACCATGGGGAAAATAGATGTTTTTCATAGGTTACGCCACATTTTTTTTTTCCCTGAAAGAACTACTGCACTCAGTATATTGTGTGATACATAAACCAAAGCAGAATCAGTGCACTTTTCACGCATAACAGTTGTATTAATGAGATATATGTCGTAAAAAGATGTAAATTTCCAAAGTCAAGATTGTGGGATAGAATTGAACCAAGTTACCTTGTATCTACTAAGGGAAAAAATGTAACGAAAATTATGATATACAAAATGTATTGACTTCTAATAGGCACTATCTCCAAAAAATCAAAATATTTCATTGGTGAACAGGTATTCCGCCACAAAAATGTAACTGCAAGCACTAGAGTTGGGCATGCCGCGATTCCCCCTCCAAAGTTCCGTGCTGGTTTGCATCGTCGTCACTCTCAAGAGTCAAAGTCCGACGAAAAGGCAGCATCCGCAGACTTGTTGCCGCTCGATCCATCAATAAAAATCGGCCACAGGCACAGCGGAATCACGAGGTCTACGATCTTTCGAAGCGCGGGCGCTGCTCACGGGGTTGCCCATTTTTGCTTACTACTTTGGCGATCGCGAACTGTTGGAAGCGCACTCAAAAATTGCCTCCTGGCAGGAAAAAAGCAGATTGCTTCTAGAACAAAAACATAATTCTCCTCCCTCACGGTCGATGGTGCAATGTGTCCGTGAGCGGCGTGGAAGGTCTCAAAAGCGGTGTTTCAAACCATCGATAGTGGGCTAACGATGTCTAATGGGCACGCTGAAATAATCAGAAATCTGCACTTCCTTTCACAGCATTTTCAAGTTTACAGCCAGCTGCTGCGCGACGAGTGGCGGCAATCCTTTAGCGTGCACGAAATGAATGAGATGTTTCACTCGATCAATGACAGCGCACTTTGCGTGAACATCGGGGCTGCGGTCAGACGTCACAGCCACTGCTGTTGTCACCTCCGTCACACAACGCCACTGTCTGTCACAACAACGATCGGCTCGTTGTCACCTTTTCTTGGGAGTGTGGAGAGTTGCGTGCATGCGCTACTCTCGATGGAGGAGAGACACGACTGGCGGCACAGCAAACGAGGATTTAATATGTACAGGCACGGTGAACACACGCGACACACAACACTAAAACCACAACTAAACAACTAAAGGCGCGCAAAACTAGACATAACTCAGCGAAAAAGCTTATTTAAAAGAACATCCAAATCTCTAACTAAATACAACACCACTAGAAAACCACTATCTCATTTCCGGAGCCTAGCTCCGCCTTAACGTCTCCCGGTCAGTCTTAGCTTTTGCTCGCCAAAGTCTGGCCACCTTGGCCCCGGCCTAACTGCGTCGCAAACAAAAAAAATGACAGCAGATCCACGAGGTGAATGATGATGAGTGGGCGAAGCTCCGGAGGGAATCATCGGATCTCCCGCTTAAGGGGACGCTAGCACAAACGCTTTAGAAACGTGCAGTACTCTCTAGTAAGGGGGAGCGGCCACAGCGTCATACGCAGCCATTTACACATGCCGGAACGTGCACCGCGTTTGCCGACGCCATCACATGACTGCTGAGAGAGTATAGACCTTTTCACAAACCGACGTTTGAGCAGCGCCATTTGCCGACGCGGGCGACGTCTAGCGTCAGAACATGTTATGCCACCATTTTGGACTGTGCGCCTTGCGAGAGCAGGCCGGCCGCACTTCGGTTGTGTGATCTTCGCCGCGCATTATTTCGATTGTTTTCTTCCGTTTCGCTTGTCTTGTGCGGCTTGACTTGTTACATGTTTCACGTGCTCGCGTGAGCGCTCAGTGTGGTGTGCCATGGCAACAGCAAGCCCAGCCAGTGGATGCGGTGTTTCGTCGTCGGTAGCGGCGGCAGCCGCGTCTGCTTCGTCGAGACCTGGCGTGCTAATCAGCGGTATATTTCATTGTTATTTCTAGACACATGTGACCGTATCGTCGATTGAATCCGATCACCATTAGGTTTCGCGGTTGAGGGTTGCCTCATTTAGCGAAAGCAGGCGCGTACGTAGCTGTCGGGCAATGCTTAGAACCAGGCGCCGGTGGCCTGACGACGCGTGTCAGTGGTTGGTAGATATGCGGTGGTTACTCCATACGCTTCCTACGCAACTGAACAGCTCAATCATGCAAAATTTATTGGATGTGGTGCGATGCAGTGTGCTTATAACCAAATGTCAAAGCATAAGCGTGGCGATCGAGCAGCGCGGTACCTGCAGCGAACCGACGCGCGACAGTGATCACAAATGCCAGCGCAACTGATACAGCCCAGGTGCTAGATTTTTATTTTTAGTATTCAGTAGTTATTTATTTATACATACTGTCAATCCCAATAGGGATTATAACATGACTTGTTATAAAGATATATTTGTTTACCTATTTTTTACGTTTGTTTACCTGGAATGGCTTTTCTTTCGAATGTCTGAATTTGGAACAAGCTTCGCTCACGGTGAACCTTAACGTAGATCGTGCGCGAAGTTTGTATTGAAGATATCGCGTACCGAAAGAATTGTTCATGTGCGCTATCTCTGAAGCGAAATAAGCCAATAATATTGCAGCGTTTGGGCCATCTCTGCTCTTTCTCTAGTTTCTGTGCAATGTTCATAATAAAGTAATGTTGAGTCTTGACAATTGTCGAATAAATACATATGCGTGTGACTGCAAACCACTACTGACCGTGAGTGAAAAGCGCTTAGTGGTCAGCGAAGCGGTCACTGCACGCACGTAAGTATTTCACTTGATCGACTGTGTGAATAATTTTTTTTTCGTTGCTGTTATTCTTGAAAGTATGATGCTATTGTCCGCGCGTACCCATGCGAAAACCATTTTTTACGTTCTAACTTGCGCGGGCTCATTTAGCGTGTTTCTACGCCATCTACAGTTAGCGCATTACGGTTCCCCAACTCTAGCACTGGCGCTAGGCCGCGCTGATGAGGTTGACACGTTCGTTTTTGCATTCTCTTGCTGCCCAAGCACATAGACAACGCTCAAAGATGGGTGAGCTCGATGCAGCCCCACACTGTTGAAGTTATTTTATGGGCAGGGCCGCGCAGGGTGCGTGTGAACGCAGAGACAATGTTTTGGTGGACACAGGGTCTGCATACATCTTCCATAGGACACGATTTTTCCAGATCGTTGCGAAGTGTATTTACCGACTAGTTCTCTCGCAGAGTGCTTCAATTTGTGTTATACCGGAGTCACACGGCCATTTTGATAGCGATCGAGACCGATCTGGATCAGAATGTTCGACCGCGATTGGCTCCCTTCCGCAGATTGAGCAAAGAAGCCAATCGCGGCCAAGAAATTCGACCCATATCGGCCTCGATCACGATCAAACGTGCGCCGTGTGGCCCCCGTATTAGGCAGTGGAATGAAGTCGTGTTTGAAGCCTCTGCCAATACATACGAGAAAATATTGCATCGAAGAGCTGACAATTCAAGCAACCTATTGGGAAATGTGCCGAAAAAGGTTTACCAAAATGCCTTATTTTACTGATGTGTGCATTGGTTCACATTAGACTGAAATGCCAAGTCCTCAGGTAATGCAGGAAACCGGCGAAACGTGAACATATCACATCGGCAGTGGTCTCGCGGAGTGCTGTGTTGTGGACACACTTAGTCCCCAAAATCGTTATTTTCTGCTGGTTGTTTGTGCACCCATAAACTGCACAGTGCTGGCCTGTAGCCCTTTGATGAGTATATATGCCATTATTTACGAGCGTAAGTAATTCGTGACAAAAATAAACGGAAACATCGAAGGAAAGCTACCACTCCGCAATGCAAGCGCAAGGCAAGCTCACAGTCCAGACCGAACAGGCAACACTGACACATACTCTCCACGCCAGACCGTCGGAAGCGCCCTCGTGAAAACGTCTTTCATAAACGCTCCTCGACTTGAACTTGACTTGCCACCGCTTTGGGCAGCGCGTTCGAAACGCGTTGAAGGTAAGGTGGAGAGGCCACAGCGTCTTACACCAGCTTCTTACACGGGCTGTAACGCGCTAGCACAAACGCGTTAGAAACGCGTTAGAAACGCGCTAGAAACGCGCTAGAAACGCGCTAGAAACGCGGCCTTTCGTTAATGTTGGGTATTTATAGCCATCGTGGTGCGTTTGTCCATGTCCGCCTCGTGGCGTAGTGGGCTAACGCCGCGCGCTCGGAAGCGAGGGGTCCCTGGTTCGATTCCGCGCTACGGACACAACTTCGGAATTTTTTTCTCATTTTTCTCAGACTGGTTACACACTACTACTACTACTGCGACGGGGATGGAACGGGTGCCGCTATAAGGAGCTTCGCCCCTAAAACGTGGGCTCTTACGGACCGCCTACTTGGAGCTCCTCTCGTTGGGTCCAAGTCGCATTCATTCGGGGCGTCGTTACTGCAGTAGATACCGACGACTCGCGTTGCCTCCTTTGTCGGTGGTGAGCTCGTCGGTATCTCGCCGGTGATGCGCTCGTCAGCGATGGCGCTCGGCGTTACTTAGGCCCGCCTGCCTAGGCCTAGCGTCGGGATGCGTCGCAACTTCTTCAGGAGTGCCGACGTGTCATCCCGAGGAGATTAGAACGTGCCGGTCTGCCACAGAAGGGGGATCCTCTCTGGGGTGCCTGGTCCTGCCGTGAGAAGCTGCAGCCCGTCCAGGAGCCTCGCCCGAACTTGCCGAGGTCAACGGCCACACCTTGGACGGCCAGCGTCGCGGACTCAGTCAGACCCCCAAGTCTCCCGTCGCCAGTGCGGAGCTGGCGATGCGACCTTCCTGACCCGGTGCCACGTCGAAACTCGACGGACAGCGCCGTTCATCTCTCGACTATGCCTCGGCTCGTGCGCCTCGCGCGCTCGCGCCGTTCCGAACACCAGGCATCGCGTGCTCCTCTTCTTTTTCGCGCCACCGGCGGCCTCTTACATGTGACACTCGTCCGAGATCCCTTGGCAGAACGAGGCAGCACCATCTGCACTCCTCCAGCACAGCACCACCTGTAGCGACATGTGCTCCCCCAGAGGCCTCACTATCCTGGGGGCCCGCCTTTTGCGTCGATCGATTCCAGCCTTCGGGCTCCCGGTTTTCAGAGCTCTTGCAAAATTTGTAGCTTCGTCTCAAGCCTTGACGATACTATCGCCGAAAGTGATCATCGCAGAGTACAGTAGAACCTCGTTCATACGTTTTCAAAATATACGGGAAAAATAAACGTACGATCCGAATCCAGTAAAAAATTGAAGCTGACAAGCCCATATTGAGGTGCAAGGGCAGAAAACATTTATTTCTTGCAAAACATAGTTACAGTCGAAACTCGTTAATTCGAACTGACGCTGTGGTCCCGTCAGTTATGTCTATTCCAATGGGCGAGAACGCTCGGTAATTCGAACGCGAAAGCATTTGCGACGGTTAATTTGAACATAACCGCCTACCGACAATGCTCTCAGCAGCACGCCAAATCACGTGGCGGCGCCTCTGACTGGCAATGCTCCGACACCGCCATAAAGCAAAAGCTTAGGAGAGACCCCTCAACGCCGCGCGGAGAAATAAAAAAGGAAGAAAAAATAGCGCGGCGAAAATTTCCTCTCTCAAATTGTCAGGTCGCCGTTTCAGCGTGGCGCCGGAACACGCGTGTACGTGCCGACGTCTCAGCCAACGCTGCGGCTGATGTGCAGAGGGCCAACGCTCGCTTCAGCGGCAGAAAACGAAACTTCGGGGAGCGGGCTAAGCTGACGCCGGGCCGGAGACAGTCGACAGAGACAGTCGAAGGTGAGAGAGCTACCAGGGAGTTGAAAGGGAGGGTGAGGGGAGCCACCGAAGCGACGGGGTTGCCGAAGCCAAATGCGCTTCCCTGCCGCCCACCTCCACACCTTCGATGGTCTCCGCGCACGCGCGTCGCCGTGCCGGCGCGGCCCGCTCCCAGAAGTTTCGTTCACTGCTGTTATCGGAATGCGAGAGAGAGATTGTGGTTGTGAAGCCGAAGAGGCGCTATCGGGATGCGATCATTGGGCGACGTGGGCAGTTTCGTGGCCCTCGCTCGCTATGTGCTTGCGCGCCGCGATATTTCACGACTCGCACCGTTCGTACGTAGCGCTATGGAGCACAAATACGTCAAAATAAGTCCTTCTTTTAATTCGAACAAATTTTCGGGCCCCTTCGAGTTGGAATTATCGAGATTCGACTGTATTTTCTGCTAGTGCATCACACCCTTGGACAGGAACAACTCCTTTTGCGCACATTGCAGACCCTTGTCCGCATTTTCATTGTATTTCGTGCGAAATAAGCTTTGTAAGGCTTCCAGGCGGTTTCGGCGAAGGTAGCCGGTGGGCGCAAGCCTTCGTTCTCGCCGCCGTCTTCAGGCGCCTCGTCCGCCACCACCCCCGCACCGCCTGTTTTCGCCGCTTAGTAGTTCGCGTTGAAGCGAAGGGCAGCACAAAGGTCAATTCGCTCGCCGCTGCTGCCGCGCTTCGTCACTTCGGGCAAACGAGCAATGCAGAGAAGTCGCGGAGATTGAGCACTGCAGAGAAGCCGCGCGGCCGCTATCTGCCGCTTAGTGCTTCACAGGCACAGTGGTCTTTTTGCACACCTCAATGATAATTTTTCGCTGCAGAACGTATCATACGACCGCAGTTTGCCGCAATGCTGAACGTTGCTGCCGAATAATCGTATTTTCAAGGAACATATTAACCGGAACGTGTTAACACATTCCTGTATGGGGTTATGTTTATTTTTTGTGATTGCGAACGTAGGAGCCGGGAAATCGTATTAAGCAGGAACGTATCAGCGAGGTTCTACTGTACTACGTCCCCTGGCTGTCTGCTACTCTTCTGTGGCGCACTTCCACACTCGCCGAGAGAGGTTGTTGAAAGTTGGTTGAAACTTCGTCTTTCCCCCCCCCCCTTTTTTTTTCCTTCCTGCGGACGCGGGGAGCACGATTGGGGGTGGCGCGGACGCGAAGCAGCTGGCGCCATCTTGTGACGCGGTGAGCCACCTTCGCGTTGCTCTTTGTGGCTTTTGCAGTCGACGCGCAGGCGGGACGAGCTGCGCAGTAGTGGCGGCAGACACCAACTCACATAGGATAACGTTTTCCCCCGTCTCAACATTGTTCGTTTAAGGGGACATTAGCAATGCAAATGTCAAGCTCAGCCTGCATGGAAAATGCCGTCCAGAAGGCAAAGTTTTGATTGTTGTACCCGATGTGCGGTCCTAACATATTGTTATAGTGGAATCTCGATGATACGAATCTCACGGGGTCACGAAAAATATTCGTATTAGCCGAAATTCGTATCATCGAAACGCAATTAAAACTAGCCAAATTAAGGGGGGACGCGCGGATCAGATCGCGAAAATCGCGAGAAAAATCGATTTTTGAAAACCACGCGTTTCGGTATCTGCAATGCCTAATCTACACTGTATCAAGATGTTTTGGCTGAAAACGCACTAAAAGTGCCCTAAAAAGATTAATTCGTCAGTGCGCAGGGTGAGAAAACAGCTATAAATCGCGCAAAATCACCGCAGTTCACGGAGACATATCTCGTATTTCCCGCCACCGAGCGCCGCCATCTTGGTATCGTTCGAAAGCTCAAAGTTTCGCAGTTCCGCTTCTCAGTTCGTCCGTAGTCACCATCTTGTAACAAACGCACAAACACAAAATAAGCGCGGGTCTGCGATAGGTAGTCACATCGGCCCTCCGATGAAAGCGGGTCTCCGATTGGCTGCTGTGCGGAAAGGCGTCTCCATTGGTTGCTGCTGTGACAGGGGCAAGATGGCAACCGCAGTTGTCTGCTTCGTAAACCACGCCGGCGTCTTCATTTGACACGCAGAATTCGGATTACTGAGAGCTCCCATGTTAGTGATGGATCGTCGCTGGTTGGAGAAGAAATTTTGGACGAATCACGCCTTCGGAATACGGAAGCGCAAGCCTCCTACGGCAAGAAAAATATGGCGATTAGCGGGAGAAGCGGAGGAGCACCCGACTGAACGTGCCGCACTACCTTGCACCGTGGATTACGTGCCGCGCTATCTTGCACCATGTGACTCCGGCAGCGAAACAGACAATCGCCCTGTGCCATCGGCACCGATAACGCAGTCGACGGAAGACGCGCCAACAGAGGCTTCCGCGCCTCGGCGCACGGCCGCGCGAATCAGCCGAGATCGTATCTCGGTAGACATAGCTCGCTGCGACTAGGCAAAATTGCACAAACACAGAGATAGCGGCCCGAAGCACAGCAGCTGCTCCGTCCGGCCGATGGCGCACGGAAAGGGAGGCGGCCGCGCGTGGGGAAGAGGGGCCGCCGCAGCGAGCGAAGAGACAAAAGGAAAAGCACAAAAGCAACAAAAGCGCCGCCGCTTCAAACTCTTGGCGCCCAGTCGCGGCCTCCGCGCTGTCCGGCGCCGCGTCCGCGCCTGCGCACCAAAAGAGAAAGGGAGAAAGCGCGCGACTGCGCGCTGTTCTTTTTCGCGGCCATCGGTGGGGCGGCGTTTATTCATATCAACCGATGCAGGTCGAAAATCGATTCGTAACAACCGTTCTCTAGCACGTTGCAAAGTAATGGGGCTCGGCTGGGACCACAGAAAAATTCGTATCATCCGGAAATTCGTATTAGCCGTGATCGTATCATCGATATTCCACATATGGATTTTTTTTCCCATAGCCCTAATGCATAAGCTGATACTGTTAAGTCGTCTCATCATTATAACGGATATATTGTCATATGTGGTATCATTATAAGTCGACTAGACTATATTTGGCTTATTTGGCAAAATTAAGTATTTTGCTGGAATTAAGTATTGGTACTGCATTGGGCAGCCTTTCCATGGTGGGTGGCTCTTGCTTGGATGAGGTCGGCCCGGATTGATGGGACCAAAATATGTAAAGTGTTGGGAGAAAAAAATTGGCCCGGTAGCTTTGTTGTAAAAGCAGACCACTCTTAATACCAAGGCACTCATGACGTCCTTTTTTGGTGGTGGTTTCGGCAATTTGGTGTATTATAGAGAAGAGATTGCAAAAGGGCCATCTTACAACTCAACGATGAGTGTTGCGCCTGCTTCATCATCATCATCAGCCTATATTTATGTCCACTGCAGGACGAAGGCCTCTCCCTGCGATCTCCAATTGCCCCTGTCTTGCGCTAGCTGATTCCAACTTGTCCCTGCAAATTTCTTAACTTCATCACCCCACCTAGTTTTCTGCCGTCCTTGACTGCGCTTCCCATCTCTTGGTAGCCATTCTGTAACTCTAATGCCCCACCAGTTATCCATCCTACACATTACGTGACCTGCCCTGCTCCATTTTCCCCTCTTAATGTCCATTAGAATATCAGCTATACCCGTTTGCTATCTGATCCACACCACTCTCTTCCGGTCTCTTAACGTTATAAGCCTAACATGTTGCTGTCCTTAACATGTTCTCGAACTTCTTTGTTAACCTCCAAGTTTCTGCCCCATATGTTAGCACCGGTAGAATGCAGTGATTGTACACTTTTCTTTAAACGACAGTGGTAAGCTCCCAGTCAGTATTTGGCAGCCGTATGCACTCCAACCCAATTTTATTCTTCTGTAAATTTCCTTCTCATGATCAGGGTCCCCTGTGAGTAATTGACCTAGGTGAACATACTCTTTTACAGACTCTAGAGGCTGACTGGCAATCCTGAATTCCTTTGCCAGGCTAAAGTGTCACTGCTGGTAAAGTTAGAGCAGCTATCGTGTCCGCACAAAAAAGCAGCTTCTTTCAAATTTAAAAAAATAGTTCAAATCATTTAAAAATTTTAGAAAATTTTACCATGACCATAAGTCAAACTATGGTGTCATCATCATCAGCCCGTTTCATGCCAACTGCAGGTTGAAGGCCTCTTCCAGCAATCTCCAGTTACCCCTGCCTTGGGTCACTTGGCACCATCCTGTGTTTGAAAATTCCCTGATGTCATGACACCATGTAATCCTCTGCATCCCTTGACTCGCATAACATGGGACATTTGCCTGCTCCTAAGTTCATGCACTATGTGTGATGCCTGTGGTTTTTAACCCTTTGAGGGTCAAAGACGTGGGGCCTCTCAAATGGTCAATGAAGTACAGTGTAGACCGCTTATAACGCAAGTCGCCGGAGTCGCGAATATCTGCACTATAAGCGGTACCCCACTATAACCAAAACAACGATTTTCAAGCCCTGCACGTATGCAAAATATGTAGACCAAGCATGCAGACACGCTTTGTACTATCGCGTGCACATCGTGATTACTCACTGGCGAAAAGATAATCGCGATGTAGCCGGTGCTCTTCAAGTTTGACAGCTTTGCACCGAATCAAAACGAAACAACCGTTTGCCGCAACCGCTGCAGAAAAAACCGTGACTGCTATCGACGCGATTGTGAACTGCGACTTTGCGGTGCTGAAGGCACGCGCCCGATGCACGCACAGAGTCTGGACGAATTAACTACCATTCGCTGCAACAACTGCAGTTGAAACTGCGGTCGCTATCTATGCGATAATCGATGGTGACTACGCAGTTTTTTAGGCATGCGGCCGACGCGCGTACTGAGTAAAAACGAAACTACTGTTCGCCGCAACTGCTGCGGAGGAAACCGCGGCCGCTATCGACGCGATCGTGGATGACGACTACGCAGTTACGAAAGCCCGCGGCCAACGCGGTGTTATGCGCAGCGGTAAACGCAAGAATACAGGCTTCAAAGACACAAATAGGCTCGAGGCGTTCCGACGTTGCTGTCATTCATGTACGATTTCAACTGATGGCTGTGGCGATGCGGACTCCACCGCTTCGTTTCGGTTGGACGCTAGCACTGTTCTTGCTCTTTTGCGTCGCACATTTGCGGCGCTCACCGAGCTCCGAAAGTAGTTGATGTGCGGCCACATAAGTCCGAATTAACGAGAGTTTCATTGAATTGAATAATGCATACGCCGGCCGGGAGCACGCACCTTGTTAAGAAGCGTGCTCCCTGCCGCCCTTGTCGACGAGATTTTTCCGTGGAAGCCGCATTATAACTGGTATTTCGTCTCACGCGGCTGCACTGTAAGCGGTATGCGTATACATAGAGTGCTATGAGAAAATTAACGGGAGTCTGAAAAGACCGTACTATATCCGGTCCTGCAGTATAAATGGTTACGTTATAAGTGGTCTATACGGTATATTTATGACATTATCTTTGGAAAACGAGCCAATTTTCAACTCTGTTGCCAAGCAAGTGCTGTGGATACAAGAAATTTTGCTCCGAAGTCTCTCGGTTTTAATTCCACAGATGGGTTACGCCGGCGCATCGATGACCGCTCACGCATCTGTGCGTGCGAGGGCGCACGGTAGTTAGTTTTGGTTTCGTTTCATGAGCTGTTTCCGTATGTCGTGCTCACCATGGAGGTAAAAAATACTAGGAGGGAGCGTCACGTGATTCCGCCAGCCTCGGCAAGCCAACCTCCTCTGAAGCCACCCCTCCCTCTCTCAGGGGCCCCGTGCACCGCCTTATGGGGCGGAAAAGGCCCACAAGGTTGCCGGAACATTCGTGATTGTTTGGTACGTGGTAACTTTTAGTGGCGCCTGCCATCACTGGCTTGGAGGCCCGTATGCGGCTGGTGGTTTTCTGCTACTGTGCGCGTCGTTCTTCGCTTGAAATGCGATGCCTTGAAACGTGGAGCAAGACTGGGGTGTCTGACTCATGAAGACAGAAAATTTTCAAGGCGTCACTTGCGCTTACCACCGCGGTTAGTGGAGTTGCCAGCTCTCGCGGCTCGAAACCCGTCCAGACGCCTGAGTGTGGTCTATTTTTCCTACGTACTCAAGTTTCGTCAAATCAGCCGTTGTGCACCTTAAGCTGTGGTGCGTATTATCTTGCTAATTTTTTGTCCCGCTGTCTTGCACCTAGAAAGAAACGAGATGTCTTGAGGGACACATTTTTTTTGTCGCATTTTCGCTTAATAAAAGGCTGGTGTGCGTGTTTCATTTTGAGAGAAATAAATAGCATTAGCCTGCATTCTAAACGCCGAAGTAATCGCCGTTTATTCAGATTTACGTGTACTATTTTGCAAGATTATGTGGTGCGACGACGCTGTTGAGACGCGCCTCGGGGATCAATTTTCGTTATATAATAAAGCAAATGGACGGGATTTGTGCATTATCTAGAGTTTATTCAGCTGTTTCCGAATGTGAGAATAGCCCTACAGCATAATTATGTCCTAGAATCAAACACTGCCAGGGGGACCCTTCTTCCTCTGCTAGTGTGAAACGTCATGAAAACTGAATACATAGCGGCAAGGGAAAAATGGCAGCATTCATTTGCACTTATGGATTCATTGTGTTGCTGGTGTATTTGTACTATGGAAAGCACATTTTTATGACAACAGCAATTGTTTCATTCTTTATTCAGTGTTTATTGCACCTATAGAAGCCAGAAGATTTCACACAAATACAGAAGGAGGCCACATTTATAATTTAAATGAAGTACATTGTAAAGATAATACACAAAAGAAAATTATAAACAGCAAGTAGGAAAAGTTATTGTGCCACTGCTCTTCGGTATCAGTATTAGCATACTTGTATGCCACAGGGCATTTGCATAATAATGTTATACAAAGTAAACTATATCACACGTAGTATTCATGCCTGTAATAAAACTGTTCAATGGGATCAGCTGTCCTTGAATGTAGCTGCAGTTTTGCTTACAATGCCTTGTATGCAACGCCTATATACAAGGCATTTTAAGCAAAACAAGGCATTGTAAGTATACAATGCCTTGTATGCAATACAGGGCTTTAATTGTATAATATTTATATCTGCTCTGTCCTCACAAATATCGAAAGGCTTCGGTGATTGTGCTTGTCAGAAAAGTAAGCAATACATATGCAGAAATTAAAAAAGAGTGGTAGTTCACAAAGTCAAAGTTGAAACAATTGATGTGAGGTCATACCCACAAAGTAAGTATGTCAACATTAAAATACAATGCATTTTGCTGCAAGTAAAATGTACAACAAAGCTTATGTTGTATCACATGCCTACAAAAAAGTTAGCACCGTCGAAGCTGAGCCAACACACCGCAATTAGGACGCGATGGCTCTATTACGTTGTGAACCTCAAATGAATGGATAATTCACGGTATTTAAAACACTCATTGAGTGGTATACACCAAATGTTTGTGGTTACAGTGAATCTGGCATCATAAAAGGCTATTGTAAAGCAAGTGAACAGAGTGAGCACATTAAATTATTTAAATAGTAACACCAACGGTATTCCAGGTGGCAGTGGCAAATTTCCACAAAAGTCAGGTAAAAGACATACAGGATAAACATTGAAAAAAACATTGTCATCCTCAAGCGTATACCTAGCTCACACATAATACATTGAGAGCATTCACAGCATGTCCATGTCATCACACAGTTTGCTCTAGTGAAAGGTAGGCCAGCTAACCTACCGTCATTGTCCACGCTGTTTAGCTTGGGCTGAACAGAACAATTGTTTAAGCATAATTTGCATGCAGGCGATTCAAGCTACAGCATTCAGCAAGACAACAAACATGTACTTGCAGAATTTACAATAAGGTATCACATTTTCCCTCTATAAATGTTTGACATCTGCATACAACGCTCTTGAACAATATATATGCACTTTACAAAGTCACTCAAAAAACAAATAAATGCCTTAACATAAAACCTGGTGGGACAGCTGAAGTTGATGGATAAAGGAATTAATTGTGTGGGCCATCATGAACATAATTCGCCCACGAGAAAAATTGTGTAGCAATTCTTCCAGTACTGCGAGCCGCAGGCACCCAAGCTCAGACACATTGCCTGGGTCAGCAGAGTAACCATGATCCTGTAAAATTGCTTCTGTGAGTGGTTCACTGGCTGCAGGGCTTCTCTGAGGGGCAGTGAGGTTAATTACATCGATGGAGTATGGTTTTTTCAGAGGAGCGTACAAAGAGAATTTCGATGTGTTCCAATAGAAAGCAATTTCCGCCATCAATGTCCTTGACCTCATTACGAACTATCAGACGCTTCAATGCTGCTGCAAACTGCTTTGCTGTTGGGTTGTCATTGCAGCCCCCAAATGATTTTATTGCAGCAAAAAAAGTAACTCAAGGTGGTCCTGACTGAGCTTGGAAGTCGGAAGATATGCCAATAGGCCATTTTCTGTAACCGAGTGGTTGTATGGATGGTTGTCTAAGCAGACCACAAAGCAAATGAAGCCTGTCTTTTGGTTGGTCCCTGTGATTAGTTTACCAGCTGCAGACTCCCTAAGCGAGCAAAAGTAGGCCATAAGTTCTTTGACATACGCAGTGACAGGAGCCACATTTTCAGGACACAGCGGTCTTTTCTATTCTTCTTGCCTTGGATGTCTTGAATTTAAAATCTCAAATGCATTGTTGACATGTCTGATAAACTCTTCTGTTGGCAAGGAATTTGAAAATTTTGAATTTTTTTGAGCTCTGCAGTCACCAAGAGCATCTGCTACCGATTGACTAAACGTTTGAGCCAACAATGAGACTTTCATGGGCTGGCTTTTCCAGGTAATATGTGCTTGTCTAAGTTTGTTTGCCAAATGTAGGCCCTCTGTGTACTGGATTTCATGCAGCTCATCAATGTGTTTCAACAATATGAACTGTTTGTTCGTATCACAATAGCCTTTTTATCAAACAGGGTGTGCCGCAGTAGCTTCAACATGTGACAGGGATCCAACATGGCAAAGAAAAGCTTTTTTTTGTCACTGGATGTGGAAAAGAAGCGTCCAGCTCAGCCAGGTCCATCTTGCAGCCAAGGCTGTGCAGCAATGACAAATTCGCTGCAGCGCCATCGCAGGTCAAACTCACAATGTGTGCACCTTTTTCGTGAGTGAAGCTAGCAGCTTGCAGCACCAAATTGCGCCTCTGCTCACCACCAAGGCCATGCACTAGAAAGTAGCCAATCGGCAGCTTCCATCTGCCATTGATTGCAACAAGCATTAAAACAAATGTATCTTAGGCAACTGGAAAGCTGTCATCATTGGCATCAATGCCCATGTCAACATATCCATGGAAGCTTTTCCCATCCCACACTACTTCTTTGAATGGCCATCTCATCCACAACCAGATTGCATTATGTGGAGAGCCGTGCTTTACCTTGATAGCCAATGCAGTCATTGCCTCTTTTGAAAAGTCAGCAGCCCTATCAATGGATTGATATCATTTACACAGTGTCTTTGGATGTGGGAGGCATGTGTTGAAAACAGCTCGTACATATCTGTATGCTCTAGGGGAATAAAAATGCAAAGTCAGTGCAAATGGCCTGAGCTCTGGCGAGTAAGCGGGTGACATTGCTGGCACCAGACTTATGTGGCAGTTGACGCATGAGCAAGTCTTTTTTTGCCCCACCAAGACTCTGCAATATGGCGACATCCTCATTTCCTAGAATGTGATTGTCAGATAAATCTTCTATGACATTTTCGAGATGAGCAACCTTTTGAAAAAGCTATTGATGGGATTGCCGTAGAGTCTTCATCTTCTTCTTGGTCGCAGTTTGTAATTGTGTAATGCCATACTTCATGCCTCAGAAAGGCCTTTTCAGGTGCGTCTTCTGCTGGCTGTGGCTGCAAAATATCACGCGCTGTAACAGGTGCATGAGCGACCAACATGACACAAAGCACGTACGCAGAACAAATTAATTGTTGTGGCATACATCTTGTGCAAGCTATGAAGAATATAATGCTTAATTTTAGGTCATTACATTGCTCACGACGGTTTCCGTTTACACTTTTGTGAACTTAAAAACTGTGGAGGTATAAAACTGCCATCCACACGAGCTTGCTAGTGCCACTTAACTTTGTTTGTTTATTTATTTGCTAAATACTGCAGGCCCATCTGGGCCCAGGCAGGAAAGGTAGAAGTACAAAACAACTAACACAGAAGAGGCCAATGTAGCATAGTTCAATGAGAGATGTTTTACAGAAGCCTTTTAGTTTGAGTGGGCAAAATATACTGAGCTCATATATCACGGCTCATTGTGACCGATCAAACATATAAAGAGCATAGAAAATTGTGAAAAACCTGTTGGTCTTCCAGTTATTGTGTCATTTGAATGCAAAAGAAAAATTGAAAAAGGATTATTGGCCAATAATTGGTGTTTAATGCAAACCCTGAGGAAACTCGTACCGCTGCGAACAAATATGAATGTTTCAGTATTTAATTAGATGGTTGCCATGATCATAAATGTTAGTGTCCAAGTGCAGTTCACTGAGTGACATTTATTATGCTTGAGCTATTAAACAGTTGCCACGAAAATATATGCCACTTCACTTGCAGCTACCTAAGGAAACAAGCATGTAAAAATTGTAGTGGTCGAGTATTATCCTCACCATAGTATGACTTGCTGTTCGAGGTGTCGCTGGGTTGTGTATAGGCAGTGCTGCAGAAGCTTCACCCTTGAGCGTCCTGGAGGGCCTTGGACTGGGAGACTGGACAAAATACACCAAGTGCAATGAGGAGGGACTGCTTACTGCAACATAACTTGAAATTGCTGACCGTGCAAACGAAACACCAGATGCACAGTTGAAGCTAAAACCTGGGACTAATAGCGACACCATTGGCTTCATTTAAAATTTAAGCACAATAATGACCAGCAAGCAGGACATTGTTAGGGAGATCAGTGGCTGTGGCTGTATACTGTATTTTTTATCTACTGTCCCAAAAAATGTTGATAAAGCTCACCATCACAGTTGGCATGTTATAAATTTTATTACTGTTGTAAATGTTGGAGCCTAGCAAGGGTGTTAATTATGTGTGTAATGAGAGGACATGGCTGAAGTATAATTCAGAGAAGGAGTGTGTTTTCCTTATTCCAACTTTACTGAAAAAAAAGTGGTTTTTCATCTTACATAACACTGCTTTGCTGCAGTGTTTTATTTTCCTTATCTTGTACTTATCCTAGATTGACTAAAATGAGATTATGATGTAGCATATATGGCTTTCATTCATTAGCACTTGCTTTTGCCAGTGTTAACAATGAAATTTGAACGCAGTATGCTTGTCACCTGTGTCAAAAAAGGGCTGTAATGTAGCCAATGATAGGTTGAACAGTTCTATCTTTCTCTTCATTCTGAGCATTACTAATAGATCTTGTAAATCTGTCGAAAACATCTTACAAAAAGCTGTATGACAGTCTCATATGCATTTTTGAAACTTAAATAATTACTTTAAAGGTGAAATCCAAAATATATATTAAAGGGAAACACCAGATTTTTGCAAAGCAGATCAGAACATGAATGAACCAAGGCACACATGTGAGAAAATGTCTTAAGCAAGCTCTGTGATCATTACGACAATCAAACATGCCAGGACATGTTGGATTTCGGAAGGCTCATCAGCGATGTCTGAATCAGTCAAGGACGCGCTAGCAGATGTAGCAGTACCCTCTGCTAGCACATCAGACGAGCCCTCAGAGATGTCCATATCCATTGAGGCTTGAGAGAGACCTGCCTGAATATAAGAAACGCATATTTCACTTCAGGAATGGTGGGGGACATCTACCACAGTCATGAAAAAGGTATGATCAAACTGGAAACATGCATTATGGCTGCATACAGCTGTGCACCAACTTACTGGCTCAACTTCATGCTGTTATGTTCCCGTGGATGTAGCTGCTTCACTTTAAGGTTGACTCATTGCTGTGGCATCGTCCTTTGCAAGCGTCTGCAGTTAAAGAATAACCCACCAGATATTTTTAAGGTCCAACAATAACATTTGCTGTGGAATGCATTTACACAACCTTTGCAGAGTCATGCAAAAGACCTCACATGATCTGTGCATGCTTTCTCTACACACCGCATCCCCTTGTGTAGAAAACTATCTTTGATCTAAGTGTGCTTGTAAAATACACATACAGCTAATTGAATCTCGGGGGAAATGGAGCTGTAGTAACTTTGCAGTGCATGTTTCACACAAAAATATCAAAAATATAGCTGTAACACATACATAATGTAATGTAATGCCCCCTCTGTAATGCCTCCAGGCCTTCAGGGTACTACTAATAAATGAATTAAAATGATGTTCACTCCTGTAATTTAAAGTGAAACTGTGTTATTTCATCTCAACTGTTATTTACCTGTTGTTTAAAATATGTCAACCAACATCATATCTTCTGAAAAAAAAAAGAAAATGATATTTAGCCTTAACATGGGGTGATTGAAATTTGCAACATGATGTTTGAACTTTGCACTCACGTACAAGCCGAGTTACTGCGAGCAGAATGTTCTCTACAAAATTATTGTTCTTGGCAACTATTGCAAAACTTGGTATGTTATGTGAAGACTAATTGTTCATGGTTTCTTCAATTAATTAGTTTTATTGCAATTTTGATTGTTTTCATCCACAAGAAATACATACAAAATTCAGTCAATAATAATTTTTATGGCAGGAAATGTAATTCTTCGACAATAAATAGTTTCACATCGTACCTTTTTAGGAGTGTACGCTAGCTGATAAAAGTACTTTAAAGAGAAATAAATGTTTAACACTTAGTGGGAATTATGACAAAGTTGGAAAAAAAATGGCTTGAATAGTATTGCACCACTATTTCGTCAGTTATAATTCACACGAGCACGTACGTAGTCACTAACGATCGCGAATATTGCAGTTCCATTTTCATAAATAAAAGAAACGTTCATTGTGCTTACCTATGGAAGGACAGGCCATCGCGCCAATTTTCTGTTCGATTAGGGCATCCTGGCACACAACACTTCATCACGCAGGTGCGCCTACGGCTGACGGGAGTTCTCGCCGGTCTGCTAAGAGGCCGAAGACTTTGAGCAGATCTCGAGCAACAGTGTTGACTGCGCTACGGGCCGGCACGGCCCTAAATATGTTCGGAGTCTCCGGCTCGCCAGTCCATCCTTGGGCACAAGACGGTCCCGCATTTTTTTCCCGTAGGGACAGTCGCTTCGGACCCTGTACGCTCGCTTAATCGCGTGCACATTTTGCGGGGGCGAAAGGCATCATTGTTTCCCAGAAGACGTCGTCAAACGCAACGAATCGTCGTCGGAAGGGCGGCTTGGTTGCCTTCACACGTTTGCAGGGCGAAAGGTTCCCTCGTTTCCCTGAAACCACACCGAAACGCAACCAGTCGTCCTTGAGGTGTTCCTCCCGAGTTGTTCGGCGCAATGCCGGTTTACCGACGCCTTCGTTCGCAACAGCCTTGGCGCCTGTCTGCTAATTAGGCGGCGAGACTCAACTGCTTCACACACTCGAATTCCTTCACTAACCTCGGCGCGCGTTTGCCACGCCGAGTATGTGCGCATATTCCGAAACCCCCGCAGCAGACGAAACCGAAGCCACCGAAGCCACCGAAGCAAGCCGAGTAAAATCTACCGCTTGCCTATCACGTGAGGGCCTATTTCCCATCATCCCATTCCTCTAAATTTTTTATGACTAGGCTTCAAGATTGTGACGTGACGCTCCCTCCTAGTTTTTTTCCTTCCTCCATGGTGCTCACAAAAACTGATGTCCAAGGGCCCCGCTATATGCTCACTTGTTTATTGCTCACAGGGTCTGTGGTGGGTGCTGGTAATACAAAAGATGCTGCCATATACGAATGAAGCTGCCATACCTGCATTTCGTGAAAACTGATTGCTTATCATTGGCGATGGGACAAAGGAATACTTCCAGCTCGTTCGGTTTTTCTGACGGGTGCACAACCATAGAGTTTTCTTGCATGTACTCACATACACGGTGCAATTACACTACGGACGTGCGGTTGCTCTTGTGCGAGTTGAGCGGTGATTCATTCAATGCGGACCCAGGTGCCGGATCGGAATATGTCTATTCCAGTGTATCTACTTTCTTAATATAAGTATGTATCCAAGCCCATCTGTGTTCATAAATGAACAATGCATGTTTACCTACGGAAAATATTCTTTTTGTTACTTTATGGCCACTGTGAAAATACTGCGGTAAATTTTGTCCAAATAGGTCACTCAGAAGATTTTAAATGTGCAATAAAAAAAAATCAACCCTGGGGTGTCGCATGTGGCTAGAAAAATTGATCCTGGTAAGCCTTGGCCGTAAGTGGCTAACAGACTAAAATCACCCAAGAAAATGGGCAGAGAATGTAGCTACGTGCTACATGGTAGAAGCCTAATGTTTGGCAAGTTGTGTTTTGTCCACTTTCATTTCCTCATCATTTTCTACACACCAATTAAAAAGAACTGTTAATTTACACTGTGCTTTCCTTGAATTCATGTGGTCTGTTGATTTAACATAGTCTTAATTAACAAAAAAAATCTGAGCCCTTCAGTTTCCCTTATTCCTCTCGCTCAACTCAAATGGCATAATATTTTATTTGTTTATCGTATGTGTCAAATGTTTGCGCAGCCCTATTTTTCAGCATTGTTGAGTGTACCAATTTGTTTTGCTACATTCTGTATATTTAGCACTCGGCGGACATGCTTGCCATTTTCATGACCTCCCTCCCCCCTTTTTCAGAATGTGGTCATGAAAGAAGGTGATGGCTTCAAGGTGGCTATGGGGACCTTTGACCGCACCAGGGCACCCGTGAGTGTTGCGACAAAGCATTGTTATTTATGGGCCTACAAGGAGGGGCATTCTGTGGATATCATTGTGTTTGTGTATATTTCTCATCAGCTAACAAGAGTGTCGAGCATTTGTGCTCAGGTAGCCTTCTCCAACTTGCACTTACCATAAAAGCCTGTGTATAATACGAGGTGTTCTTGTCCTAAATTTGGCACACTACATTTGCATATCAAAACTCTCAATGTTATTTCTTGAGCCTAGTCAGGGTTTCGCTTTCAAACGTGGTGTGAAGCAGCAGATCGCTATTGTCACCAGGTGCTGCATTGGGATGGGAAAATGTACGCCACTTGCTGAGGCCATGCTTAGCACATTGGTGCACAATGCATAGGCCAAGCAAGAGTTGCAGGGCTGTGGGTTCAGAGTGACAAAGGGCTGAGCTAGGGCCGGCAAAAGCACTTTTGACATGCAATGGGAAGCACGGTCCAATGAAAACAGCTTTCCCTGAAATCAAGGACCACCTTATTGTGTGGCAGTGAACAAAACAATATTTTGCATTTCTCTGAGCTACACTGCTCACAAGGTTGGTGCTGAGTTATGCCACACTGCTAGCCTAGGGCAATCGTCTCGGGAACACACACTGCCATTGTACTTTATTCACACCGCATAGCCCACCCACCATGTACAATTCCACATTGTACAATTTGCACAATTCCAAGAATATATTACAAGGAAACCGTTATATCAACCAGTAGTGAAAATACAGTAGAACCTCGTTTATACGTTTTGGGAAAAAAGGAGAGAAACTAGCTGAGAAAACTTACAATCAGAAGTCACTAAAAAAATTGACTCAGCTGTATCTGCATAATGACAAGCGTTGTGCAAATCATTGCAGTGCCCTCTCCCCGTGCTGGTGGGGCTCGGGCAGCCATGCGCTGTCGTTTCTTACCTCCTCGAATTTGGCCTGGGGCCGTTCTTCGAGCAGGCCATTTTGGCTGCCCACGCAGCGCGAATCGTTGCGGCATGCTGATGTGTGTAGAGCCGGCCCACACTGTCGTTTTCCTATTGTGGATGCCGCCAGACACGACCCTCACTTTGCCCCCCCACCTTGCTACAGGGAACCGCGGTGCGTTTCGGTTATCACCTGTTAAAAGCGTGCAGCACGTTTCCAACGGCCCACACACACTGTGGCACAGATAAGTGAAGATGCTTATCGCAATAGGGTTCGCGGTGATAGCTGTGAATGCTGTGTGCGACGATGGGGAAGGAGATTTGTTGCTGATACCAGAATAAAAAACTTGATGCGCACCAACATTTTCACGTGAGACAGGTGGGCAAATATTGCAAATATTCAAATATATATGTTGCCGCCGGGATGAGATCATATGATGGTACTGCATGTGTGTGTGCACTGGTGAGACTAGTTTTAATGACGGGGGCTAGGTTTGGCATGCTACTACTGCAGGTTTAAGATATACAGTCACCAGCTGACCTCTTGGGAACCGATCAATAGTCCGAAAAACTCGTTCACCCAAAAAAAAAAAAGAAGAAATTTATTAGGCTTAGAGTGGCATAAAAAAAGATCTCTAATAATGCCCTGCCTCATACTATTCTTGTAGGCGATCAGATTTGCTTGGATTTGCACAGGATTGACGTCTCCGTATACAGTCGACAAGATCGAGTGTCACCGCATTGGCGATCTCTGTTGGAGCCTCTACGTAGAAGCTAACGAGTGGTGTCTGCATCACCTCCTGTCTTTCTTCGTTTGTCCCTGTCTCTTCCAATGTTCTTATTTTAAGTATACAGTGAAACCTGGAAAAGTTGGAAAAGTCGAACCTCGTAGCCGACATCTTTTCGTGGTCGCAGTGCTGAGCAACTTCTCCTTCGCAATCCAAATGCCACACACTGTAGTCAACGGTAGAACCGTATCACGTGCCAGCGCCGACTTCTTTGTGCCACATTCGATAGCACGAACGATGTCCGATTTCTCTTGTATGCTGAGCACTTGTTTTTGTCTGAGCTTCGACATGACGTGAGTCCTACTTGCACAACGCCACAACGCTTTCCAGCACGGCGCTGAAACAAGAAAGAAAGAAGCACCTTCTGCGTTTGCGCTTGGAGGCTGTTGGAAAAGTTGTTCGACAAGCGCCGCGTCAAATCGGAATGATTTTTTTTTGTGATGTGTTTTGTTGTCACTGATCTCGGGGGCGTGCGGGTGTTAGACGAGATGGAGAAGGAAGACGGATGGCAACACAGCAAACAGATTTTTTAATTCTCACACGAAAGCCAAAAAACCTCAAACTAAAACTCAAGTGCACACAGAACTAAAAGACAATGAATAAATAAATGCCAACAAATGTACAACCTAATGAACACACTAAAATACACACTAAACGTGTCCTTAACTACGCCTACACTAATTCTGGGCGTTTCCCACGCGAACGTCTGGCAACCCTGGCCTACTGCGAGAATGTATCGTCCTTACTCAGTTCGCCCTCGTCGCTCGTATTCTCCCGTCGAAAATCTCGTTGGGCCTTTCTTGAAGTCGTTGCTTTTCGCCGACTGTCGCATAGTCGTGGCTGCCTTGCAGTCGGTACGTTCACCCGCTCATCTTCGGAGCCTGTTTGACCCGGTCGCTGTTGCTGACGTGGCCGGGAGAGGTGACGGGTTAGGCCTAGCGACGTGCTCGGCCGCCGCTTCCGTCCCGCTCCTTTCCCGAGAGCCGACGTGGCGTTCCGGGGATCATCGCACGTGCCGGTCTGCCGTAGAAGGGGGAGCCTCTCTGGGGTGCCTGGTCCTGCCGTGAGAAGCTGCAGCTCGTCCAGGAGCCTCGCCCGAACTTGCCGAGGTCGACGGCCACACCGTGGACGGCCAACGTCACGGACTCGGCCAGACCCCCAAGTCTCCCGTCGCCAGTGCGGTGCTGGCGATGCGACCTTCCTGGCCCGGAACCACGTCGATAATGCTCAGACAACGCCGTTCATCCCTCGATCACGCCTCGGGTCACGCGCCTCGCGCGCTCGCGCCGTTCAGAACGCTCCGCTCACATCGTCTTTGTCTTCTTTTATGGCGCCGCCGGCGTCTTACTCATGACATGGCTCCCCTTTTTAAGAGTTTTTTCTCAAAAAACTGCCTCCTCTTGACCTTCTTTTTGGCGGCGAACTTGACTTTCGTTGTGGCTTGAGTGCTCTTCTGTGCGTCGTCTTCGCTTGCCACTCATCACCACACTTCGCTGCACTGTCGCGCACGTTTCACCATTTGTTTCTGTTCACACAACACTGCACTCAATTGTTCGTAATGCTTATCGTCCCAAACACTCTATAAGAATAAACTTGGTATCTATACACATTTGTAAGAGCTGACAATTCCAGTGTCCGAGGGCATTCCTAATGATAGTCCTTTAGTGGCATACCAGTTATACCTGTTCTATTTTTTCCTCCTTTTACGGAGCTCCCACGCTTCCCTACGTACGGCCTGCTTCTTCCTCTTTCCTCCTCTAGCACATTTCTTGGGCGGTTTGGAATGTCCCTGCCTTAACTCTGGCTTCATCTTTTTCTTTGGCGCACCCATCTCATGCGCACGCGTTTTCCTGCGCTGCTTTCCTCTCAATCTCCTGCGAGTCATCTTCCTACCGTTACGTGTTCCGTGCACGTTCTTCCTACCTTTAAAGGCTGCCTTACTTCTGGGGTGATTAGGGTATCTATCGGCTTTACCTTTGTTCATTCTTATCGACCAGCCCATCTTATGCACACGCGGTTTCTTACGCCGCCGTGTCTTCAGCCTCCTCGGAATCCTTTTACCCTTACGCGTTGCGTTGCTTGGGTGGCTAGGGCATCTATCGTCCTCCTCGTTTCCCTCGGAGTTTGACTGGCTCCTCACGTCTGATGCTTGGCTATCTTTGTACTCATTCTCCATTACCAACCCCCTATTGTTACGAGGTGAAGCTACTTCCTCTTCTCTTTTCTGCTCTTCGGGCATGGAAACCTCTAACGGGGCGTCGGCCACCCTCTTATCCTGCTCACTATGAGTCAAAGGCTCTTCAGTGGTGAGCTTCTCCTCAACGCCGTCACGGGCGCTATCTAATGTGCCTACTTCTGGCATCTCTCTCGTGTCATGCAGCTCCACTACGCTATTGGGTCTACTCTCAATCATAGACTCCGCCTCACGCTCTTTCATTTGTAATGCCTGTAGCTCTTCTCGCAGCTTCTTGAGCTCTTTCTGTTGGAGCTGCCTCCTCTCCTCGTAAGCTTTTTCGGCTGCCGCCTCGACGCTTTTCCTTGCATCCTCAATTAATTTGAGGCCTTGCTCCTTGCTGAGCTTCTGTTCGCGAATAGTGGCCGATATCGCCTCCCAATCCATCTCTGCAACTTCCGAGAATCAGTGACTGGGCTGGATAGAATCCGGGACGGATCCTGGCAGGCTCGCCAATTGTGATGTGTTTTGTTGTCACTGATCTCGGGGGCGTGCGGGTGTTAGACGAGATGGAGAAGGAAGACGGATGGCAACACAGCAAACAGATTTTTTAATTCTCACACGAAAGCCAAAAAACCTCAAACTAAAACTCAAGTGCACACAGAACTAAAAGACAATGAATAAATAAATGCCAACAAATGTACAACCTAATGAACACACTAAAATACACACTAAACGTGTCCTTAACTACGCCTACACTAATTCTGGGCGTTTCCCACGCGAACGTCTGGCAACCCTGGCCTACTGCGAGAATGTATCGTCCTTACTCAGTTCGCCCTCGTCGCTCGTATTCTCCCGTCGAAAATCTCGTTGGGCCTTTCTTGAAGTCGTTGCTTTTCGCCGACTGTCGCATAGTCGTGGCTGCCTTGCAGTCGGTACGTTCACCCGCTCATCTTCGGAGCCTGTTTGACCCGGTCGCTGTTGCTGACGTGGCCGGGAGAGGTGACGGGTTAGGCCTAGCGACGTGCTCGGCCGCCGCTTCCGTCCCGCTCCTTTCCCGAGAGCCGACGTGGCGTTCCGGGGATCATCGCACGTGCCGGTCTGCCGTAGAAGGGGGAGCCTCTCTGGGGTGCCTGGTCCTGCCGTGAGAAGCTGCAGCTCGTCCAGGAGCCTCGCCCGAACTTGCCGAGGTCGACGGCCACACCGTGGACGGCCAACGTCACGGACTCGGCCAGACCCCCAAGTCTCCCGTCGCCAGTGCGGTGCTGGCGATGCGACCTTCCTGGCCCGGAACCACGTCGATAATGCTCAGACAACGCCGTTCATCCCTCGATCACGCCTCGGGTCACGCGCCTCGCGCGCTCGCGCCGTTCAGAACGCTCCGCTCACATCGTCTTTGTCTTCTTTTATGGCGCCGCCGGCGTCTTACTCATGACAGCGTAGTACGACGCTCTTAATTATGCCGGCCATAGTTGTTGCTTGTTGTTGCGGAAAGAACCCAAGGGATGGTGCTCGTCAAGTACGCCATCATCATCAGTGCAAACAAGTGATGCATGTTCTGATCTCTGAGGCTTGTTCTGCTGGGACAACGTACCGCCGTGATTGCGCAACGAAAAGTGGAAACACTACATGTTAACTGATACGTATGCAATGAGCTGGTATGGTTTATGTGGATATTATGTTCAATGGCAGCTGAGTCGGGGATTTGACTTTACGACTTTTAAAACGAAACTACTGTTTACAAGCCGAACGAGGTTTAACGAGGTTTTACTGTATATCTAAGCAGCATGGCACTTATATGCTGGGTACCTGGCCATAGAGACATCGAGGGTAATGTGCTAGCAGACCAAATTGTCACATCAATTACATCGCAAGCTATTAATGCTACCGCTGCTGTCCCTGCCACAGACCTGAAGCCTTTCTTGCGAAAGAAACTGCGAAGCCACTGGCAATGCTTGTGGGACGCTGAAACAGATAAGCTTTATGTGATTAAGCCACAGTTAGGTTTCTGGCCCTCCGTGACGAAAACACGACGAACTGATGTCCTATTCTGTCGACTCAGGATAGGACACACCTATGGCACCCATAATTTTGTTCTGACTGGAAATGAACCTCCAACCTGTGGTAGATGTGGTTGACCGTCCTCCTGCATAGCCGAAACTGATTTCCTTTAACATATTGGGGCCATCATGTACCTCTACATGCATTAATGTTTCTTGGTGCAGAACCGTTTTTTAGCACCAAAGCAGCTCTAGAGTTCTTGAATAATGTGTTACATGTTAGCAGCCCAAGAATTCGTAGCACGTCCTAGGACTCACCAGAGGATACTGCTGTGATAGAAGTGTTCTGTATAGCACATGCCTTTAGGCCCTTAGCTTCCAAGGGCTCTATTAAGGCAGTTTTTTTTTTTTTTTATAAGTATTATAGGCCTCATCAGGCCTGTACAGGATACGGCACACAAGAATAAATACACCAAAGGTAGTGTTAAAGAAAGGACTTCTTGACAAAAAGAAAAAAAAGAAAAAAAAAAGAAAACTTAGTACATCGCACGATGGCTATGGAAACAGTGAAAGGCAATCAATTGTACATCATCTTGAACATATTGAAGCACAGCACAAAAGAAGATTAAAAAGGAAAATTCAAATTAAGGTACAGGAGCAGTGACGCAACACTGGGAACAACTCTGACATAGGTAGTAAATTTCATCCCGAGAACACACGAAGAAATAAAAAAAGAAGGCAATAGGTATTGTTACATCATAGCAATATCATTTCCTCATCCTGAAAGAGAGTAGAAAAAAAAACGCATGCATAACAGGGAATCGACGGTGTCATTGTTGCCTGCACCAAACTCTTCTGATATCACAAGTTCACTCCTACAAGAACTGACAGTAGGCTTCTAAACGTGAAACAGCCATATTGATTGATCCAACGCTCACTCCATCACTTGGCAAAATATTCCACGCTTCAACGATGGAGAGAAAAGAGGAATGCTTGAAAGTGTTACAACGTGAACAAATGGACGAATGCACTTTCCGTGATTAGTCATACACGAGTGACGATTTGGGTTCAATTTGGTAAAGCCAGGATACAGAAGGAAAATAAACTTTAAGCAGGCGACTATAGCCAGAGTTGCAATACGTGCTTGGCTGCATAGGGCTGTCATGTCTTGAATACTTTCAGTAAATGAATCGGAGTGCCCTAATAGGTTGCTCAAGTACAGTGTAGACAGCTTATAACGTAAGTCGCCGGAGTCGCGAATATCCGCACTATAACCGGTACCACACTATAACGAAAGCAACAATTTTCAAGGCCCGCACATAAGCAAAACATGTTCACCGAGCCACCATGCGTATGCGACAGTCGAGGAATGCGGCTAGAACGTTTTCATTCAATTTATAATCGAATCTCGTTAATTCGAACCAAATCGCGCGGCGGCGCCTTGGACCGGCATTACTCCGGCACCGCCATAGAGTAAAAGCTTAGTAGAGACCCCTCAATGTCGCGTGCGAACAACAACAAAAAAAAAACGCGGCGGAAATTTCACCGTCTCTCAAATGGCAAGGTTGCGCCGGAACATGCGTATACGTGCCGACGTCTCAGCCAGGCTACCGTAGCCACGCGTAAAAAATGGCAGTGAACCCTTCTTTCTCCTTTATGCTTCCTCTACTTTCTAGTCACGTGTTGACCTTGCACGCTGCGGCGCAGAGAGAAGCAGCGGCGCTGTCCCAGGCCAGCCAACGAAACTGCTCATGCCGGCAAACGCCCGCTTCCCGATAACGGCAGAAAACGAAACTTAGGAGAGCTGGCGCCGGGCCGGCTGGAGCGGCGGCACCTGCACGGCAGCGGGCACGCACGGTGACCGTCGAAAGTTAGGGAGCTACGAGGGAGGGCGAGGGGAGCCACCGAAGCGGCGGAGTTGCTGAGGCTAAATCTGTTTCGCTGCCGCCCTCCTCCCTCACATTCCACGGTCTCCGCGTGCGCCCTTGGTCGTGCCGTGCCTGCCCCGCCCGCTCCCTCAAGTTTTGTTTACTGCCGTTATCGTGAAGTGAGCGTTGGCCGGCGCTGGCAGTTTCGTGGCACTCGCTCGCTATGTGTGCCGTGACAGTTTACGACTCGCACTCAAGATTCTAGTTTCAGCCTCAATGGCTGTTCGTTCGCACCACGTGCCCTTCTCCTCCACTTCGTCTCTCTTTCTTGGGGCGCCCCAAGCACTCCTTGGGGCGCGCCCGTATGAGGGGAGCGTTCACCGTCTCCGCTGAGTCTCCGCTGACTTCCGTACTCCCAGGCAGCCGCACTGTAACTGGTATTTCGTTTCCCGCAACTGCACTATAAGTGATATGCGTATACATGGAGTGCTATGGGAAAATTAATGTGAGTCTGAAAAGACCGCACTATATCCGGTCCTGCACTATAAACGGTTACGTTATAAGTGGTCTATACTGTACTTTTGGTGTGGATTGCAAACTATTGCCGCGTATTCTAAAATGGCCCTAACCAGTGTTTTGTATGCTGTTAACGTGACCTGAAGTGATGTTCCAGTGAGCTTCCTACGTAAAAATCCAAGTTGCTTAAAAGCTCGTGAGCTCATTTCTTTATAATGTTGTCATCCCAGTTTAATGTTTGCTTCAGTGTGATTCCCAAGTAGTATTTCACTGAGTTGACCCCCTTTTCACCAACTAGTGTATAATCACAATGAAGGCGGCTGTGTTTCTGCGAGTTACAGTAATGCACATTGTCTTGTCAGTGTTAATTTCCATTCCCCATTTGCTGCACCAGTTGACAATGTTTTAGAGGGATTTATTAAAATTTGCCTGCTGTGTCGTATTACTAACGGGGGTGTAAATTACAGTCAGCTGCAAACAGACCAGTAGTGCTTCTCAGTAACGTTCACCACTGACATATTCTGGTTAATCATATCATCCATCTCTAATGTATATTTTGTATTCATAATCAAATCAGTTTTGTATTATTATTATTATTACATCGTAGGTTAATGACAGCATGTAAAATATACAGACGAGGGTCCCAAATTACAAGACTGCAACGGGACCCTCGGTGAATATTAAAAATAAATAATACAAGTATAGTAGAACTTCGTTCATACGTTTTCAAAAAATAAACATACGATCCGGGAAAACATACGATCCGAATCCAGTAAAAATTGAAGCTGACAAGCCCGTATTCAGGTGCAAGGGCAGACAGCATTTATTTCTTGCAAAACATAGTTACAGTCGAATCTCGTGAATTCGAACTGACGCTGTGGTCCCATCAAAGTTAAGTGTATTCCAATGGGCGAGAACGCTTGGTAATTCGAAAGCATTTGCGACGGTTAATTCGAACATAACCACACACCGACAATGCTCTCAGCAGCACACCAAATCACGTGGCGACTGGCATTGCTCCGACGCCGCCACAAAGCAAAAGCTTAGGAGAGACCCCTCAATGCCGCACAGAGAAATAAAAAAGAACGAAAAAATACCGCGGTGAAAATTTCTTCTCTCAAATGGTAAGGTTGCGCCGGAACACGCGTGTATCTGTCGACGTCTCAGCCAACGCTGCGGCTGCAGCACAGAGGGAACCAACGCGGAGGGAAGCAACACGTAGGCCCAATCCGGCCAACGAAACTGCCCGTGCCGGCCAACACTTGCTTCATTGGCAGAAAACGAAACTTCGGGGAGCGGGCTAAGCTGGCACCGGGCCGGCGGGCGCACACGGAGACAGTCGATGGTGAGGGAGCTACGAGAGAGAGGGAGGGCGAGGGGAGCCACCGAAGCGACGGGGTTGCCGAAGCCAAATGCGCTTCCCTGCTGCCCTCCTCCCTCACCTCCGACGGTCTCCGCATGCGTCACTGTGCCGGTGCTGTCCGCTGTTGCGGGTCGGAGATTTATCCCGCCGCTGCTACCAGTTTGTTGAGACTCGGGTAGCGTTTAGGTCGGTGATCCTTCAGCCAAAGGGATGAGTACGTCCGGGAGTAAGAGCGAGAGAAAAAAGGATTTATTCTACATATTTACAGTGGCTCCGAATATGGAAGCCCACTCCACGGGGGAGCACTTTGAAAGTCTCAGCTCACTACATGTCTGAGCACATGTCAGAACACGTCAGGACACACCACTGCACTCAAGGTGTCTCCTTATAAAACATCGGTCTTCCCTAGTTGACCCGGCTAGAGAATCAGATGACCTTGATGCGACCAATCAGAGGGGTCGTATTGTTCACCGAACTCCGCCTCTAATGTTTCACCTTCGAAGCAAGGACGAGGCAATCTGGAAACAGGGGGTTGACACTCCTTCCACGAAAGTCGGTGACTTAGTTTCTTGCCCTCCATCGGTCATCCTGCCAGGGTCGGGAGAATGGCTTTTACGCTAATCCCCGCTTCTAACGAAGGGTGGCGGTTGTGGTCGGTCGCTTCTAAGTGAGCTTCTTTGTCATCGCGTCACTGCCGGTGTCGCGCCGCGTCGCCAGGTAGGCGGCCGCTGATGAAGGGAGTGGCATCGGGGGAAGCACCCAAAGAATGCGCACTGCTGAGTTGGGGCGCTTCTTTGCCCCTCTCGTCGGTGCCGGGCACTGTCGCCGTCTGGGCGACGCTGATGAAAGGGCCTGTCTCGATGGGAAACAATCAAAGAATGCGCCCGGCCGATTCGGTACGCAACAGACTCCTCCCCCACCGGAAGATCCGACCTGAGGGTGACCAGCTGTCAGGTTGCCCGAAGCGTCGGTGGTCGGTCGAGAGCTCGGGGTTTCTTCTTGAAATGATGGCCGATGACACACTCGAGCATGAGGTCCCAGCATTAACCTCGTTGTGGCCTTCCCCCTGGGAATACACAAGCACACACACGACCACAGGGCACAGGAAAGCGCCGTGCTCGCACCGAGAGCCATCGGGTCTAACGAGCAAATCAACGCACCTGCCCTTATCTAATAATAGCACCAAAGCAGCCATCAAATCACTGAACCTTCGCTGAAGCCATCAAATCACTGAACCTTCGCTGAAGCCCACAATAGGATTCAAAATCTTCTCGCAACCTCCGACAGAGAAGAGCAGTCCTGGTGAGAAAGCACCACATAGCGCTCAAGCGCCCTAAATCCGTTTAAATCCACCAGGCCTCGTTTGTCCCAATAATTTGGACCCAAAATTTTGTGCCGCCAAAGCGAGCACACATGTACCTCTGTGTTCAACAAAACCAGATCGTTGTTTTATAGAGAGCAAAGGTAGAATACTTGAAAATGCTCTAAATAAATGATAAATGAAATATCATATGCAGCACAAACGCCATGAACAGTCTTACATCCACTAGTATCGCACGTACTAGTGCCACTGAGAGCCACATTTGCATCATGGATGTACTGTCAGAGTCGCTTTAACTTTGCGGACAAAATTCGCATGTAAAACGTGCGACTCACACACTAACAATTTCTTTCTACTGTCCACAAAGGACAAACACTAAACAAACAACAAAGAATATTGCGTAAAGTACGCACTAACACTACCGAAAAGTAAATTGATAATCAAGCGTGCCACTACAGGCTTCAAACAACTAGCCTGGGCCTGACACTGCAAGCGTATCTCACATACAAAAAAGAAGCTTATTTGCCTAAAAAGGAACGACACGTTGAAAAAAAGTTTCACAAACATTTAGGCGCGTGCAAACTATCTCTTTCGGTATCTCGCTAAGCTTCTAAAATAAACGAACAATTTAAACCAAGCTCGAAACTTGCATATCGAAATGAGATCTAGTCTCGGAGATCTCAAAACATTTAACCAAACACAAAAAAATAAAGAAACAAACAAACTGTTGTTTCCACAAAACGTACTGCCGCTTTTCATTCCGTATAGCCTACGGTTGCGTCAAATCTTTAAGCCGTACTCCAGGCGGGCGCGGTCTGAGAGCCTGTCTTGTCAACGAGGTTGTACAAAGGGCACGTAGGTTAATCTCCTCACTGCCCACCCCTGACACTTTACAAACAGGCATCATGCCTTTTTGGCATTGCACTGCGATTTCACTGTCATGCATGACCAATTTGCGTCGCCTTACCGGCTCGTGCTCCAGTGCCATGCCTAATACACCTCGAAAAGAACCGAACGAGGGGGAACATATTTGCCCCCTTCGCGCCACATTCGCTTTTGTCCACCTTTGTGCCGATCGGCCCTTTCTTTTCTTTCTTGTCCGGCGGTTCGGACGCGCCCTGTCTGTAAACATTCCAAGGAACAAACGCGTCGTTCGAACTCTTTGACTGCGCTCCCCACTGGGTTTAGCGCCTTTATTCGGCCGCGTTGCCCTGTCTGCTGCATTCCTCAGTTTGCAACGCCGCTTCATCCTAGCACGCTTTGTAGTGCTAATTTTCAAGCCTTCCGCTTGAATCTCGTGCTGACCGGCACTTATTTCATCGGTCATTATTTCTATCTCAACCGCACAGTCTGAATGATTTGCGGGTAAATAATTCCTCTCAATGCTATCTCGACTGGCGGAGAGCTTCAAACACTCAGGCACAATGCAGCTATTTTCATTTGCGCTAAGTAGCTCGTATACATGGGAGCTGTCCACAGCTGCACTGCTCTGCCTACATTGTGCTTTAGCGCACTTTCCTGACCGATTGGACTCTGCACAGGTGCTCTTGTCTGACGACTCGGGGCCACTTCGGGCTTCTGCAAGAGCTACCTTCGCGACGTACTCCCTGGATAACTGTGCCAAACCGTCCACAGCTGGCCTAGCTGCTTCACTAGTATTCCATTGGCACAGTATCTCGTCGCGCTCAATACGGTTCCCATTAACGGGCTCCTCAAGAACTACGTCACGGTCTACGGATCTGTCCACACCTGTGAACGTACCATTAGGCTCACGGTGATCAGCCTTGCTTTCTACCATCGGTAGAACCGTGCGTGCTACTTGTTTGCACTTTCCGTGCGCTACTTCTACGGGTGCCTGACATTTCTGTTCCTCCACTTTGAAACCCTGTTCCAATCTTTCAACCTCCTGTCTTAGAGCTTCGATCTTTTCGTCTTGTTGCTTAATCCATTCCTGACTTTTCAATTCCTGCTCATGCTCAATTGCTTCCTGTTCCTGTTCTTTTAGAATGGAGTTGTCGAAATATTCAAAGTATTCATCATCACTGTTGCTTTCTAAAATGGCTCTAATTTCGGCTTCCGATTTATTATCCACACAACCGCAACAAGCTAGCTCTCGTCAAACTCATGAGGTCCATGGTCACTACTTTAGGCTTTGGCTCAGCTATTCCACAATACTTGCTGCGAAACCCGCACAAATTGCAATGCAAGTAAAAAAACTACCAGCGGTTCAATTCTGTTTTCCCAAGAGAACTTGGAAGCCTGGAAAATATAGCAGAAACCAAACGCCTACACGCAGAAGTAGCACCAAGTCCCCAAGTACTGCTCCACCGCATCCAATCAATTCCAAGAAGACATAAACCCTGGGTCGCCTGTAATTGATACGAATTACGGTAGGTCTCTACGTCCCAATTACTCCCACACAAGAATGAGGTCTGGCTTTAGTAGCTGGTTCAGATCTATGCTGAAAGCTGCTTTCTGCTTGGATGCGCAACAACCACAGTATCAAAATGGGCAGTTGTACAGTTAAACCTGCTTATAACGAACCTCCATATAACGAATTCCTGGCTATAACGAAGTTTTTCGATTCCCCGCCGTTACTCCATAGAAGCACATGTATTTGAGACCTCTACGTAACGAAGTGGCAGCGGGAGACCCCCTCGATATAACGAATTTCCCCCTCCGACAACCTAGAGATTTCGCCCCAAATTTTGTCATTTTTGCGCGAGCAGCAACCGGAAGCACCTTCTCCGCCGCGACGGAATGCGAAGCGAGCGTACGTGTGCGTGCGTGTGCGAGGCGGGCCTGCATCTCTCGACCCGGCGATCTTGCCGCCGCGGGCGTGACCTTTTCCCCTCATTTCATTCAAACCCGATCCTGCCGCTGGCTGCAGCTGGCCTAGCCCGCCAAGCCGGCTTTCTCTCCTTTTTCAGTTGATGTTGCCGACGCGCTGGTACACGCTGTGACACATCACACTCGATGAGCGCAGACACGCGCTGTCAAACGCTGGCGGCGTGTGGGAGCACCGCTGGAGAAGCGAGCGAAGTGACCTTCGTGCTGTTGTCTATCGCTTCAACGCAAACTGAGCGCCGAGAACACACGGCACGCACAAGGCTACAAGCCGCCGACACACCTACACTACTGCTATACTCTGCCGCAACGCAGATCGCTTTCAAGATACAGCCCGCGCGACCGCCGCTGCGCAGTACGCAGTTGATGCCAGAGTACAGTACAACGCCGCCCCGCTATCCCTCCCCCATCGCTCCCTCGCCGGTGCCTCGAGCGCAACGGAAGAAGGCGCGCTTCCTCCCTGCTTTTCTTGCGCGTGCGAGATTTAGACGCGGTCCTCGGCTCCCCTCGCACGTTTTCACTCGCACATACAAGATACGGCGTGCGGCGACTACGTTATCGCCCTTGGACTTTATGCGGAATATCTATGAGCCAAAACCAATTTTAGGGCCACAACGCGTCATAGACACCACCTTTAAGTAGCAAATACGGATCTCAAGGGCCATACTTTTGCTGGCGGAAACCGAAAATACGTCATAGTTGTCGCCCCCGGCACTTTGGGCGGCCAATGCCATCGTCAAGCCACCAAGCCAAGCGACATGAAAAGTCAAAATGGCCGCTCGGGCCGGCGCGGGGTGGCAGTTCGCAACGTATGATGCGGGAATGGTCCCACAGTTGCGACGCAACAGCGGGGTTACCAATGCATTGGGTTCTATGGGAGCAGTGCCGGGACTGGCCGAAAACGACATAATAGCCGGGAAAACGCAGCCCCCGGGAACGTAACAGCGGGGTTCTACTGTAACACTATACGACGCTACGACGTCATCGTGACGCTCGCTCTTCGTTTCCGATGCCTCTGTGCGAAACGACACGCGTCCACGCATCTGGTACCTGGTGTGACATTCCAAGGATGATTGCTACGACAAAAACGGAAAACGGGTGCGCGTTACAATTGAGGGCGCGTTACAATCAAGTAAATACGGTAAGCGTTTCTTTTTCGAATTTTCGTGCCGAACCTGCATATAACGAAATCCTCTTTATAACGAAGTTTTTCGGGAATTTGTCAATTTCGTTATATCCAGGTTTAACTGTACACGCTTCATCGGTTTTTAGAAAGTCTAGGCTAAAAGATCCAATGATCCTCAAGCGCAAAGCGAGGCACTCACCCTGTACCGTGCAGTCATGATGCGCTGCGTTCATCCAGCCGCTCGCGAACCAGTTGACGATTGGCGTTGGCTGCAGGTTTCATCTTGCCGCTGTCATCCAGTCGCTCGTGAATCAGTTGTTGGTGACTGGCGTTGGTTGCAGGGTCCATCTCACCACGGCGATTCAGTTGGTGCCTGATGCCTGGTAATGTGGTTAACTTACGTTGAGTTGACTTAAAAATATGAAATTTGGATTAATAAGTAAATAATTTTTATGGCCTCACTTGGCCGCGCTACACAGAACATCATTTAATTTGGTAGTGACAGCATTAATACGTGTATCATTAAAGGAAATACTCGTATCGTCGGCATATAAAACGCAGTGAGCCATGTGTATGCTGTCAGGAAGATCATTGATGTAAAGTAAAAAAAGTAATGGGCCAAGTAATGAGCCTTGAGGCACCCCTTGGTTAATTGTTTTAGTAGCGGAGAAAGAGCCCGATATATATACCGTGTGCTTTCTGTTCAGTAGGTAACTTTCAAGAACTTGAGGGCTGGACCTGAAATACCGTATGCTTCCAGTTTGTTAGACAAGATGAGATGATTAAGAGTGTCAAATGCTTTTGCAAAGTCCCGAATAGCTGAGCCAACAATGCATCCTGAATCAATAGAGCGCTTAGTCATTTAGGGAAAGCATGGCGGCAAGGTTAGTGGAAATTCCCTCTCGAAAAGCAAATTGGCATGGTTTCAGTAGATTAAATTTTTGCAGGTACAGTAAAAGCTCGATAATACGATCACGGCTAATACGATTATCCGGATGATACGAATTTTTCTGTGGTCCCGGCCGAGCCCCAATACTTTGCAACGTGCTAGAGAACAGTTGTTACGAATCGATTTCCGGCCTGCGTCGGTTGATACGAATATACGCCGCCCCCACCGATGGCCGCGAAAGAGAACAGCGCGCAGTCACGCGCTTTCTCCCGTTCTCTTTTGGTGCGGAGGCGCGGACGTGGCGCCGGACAGCGCGGACTCCGTGACTGGGCGCGAAGAGTTTGAAGCGGTGGCGCTTTTGCACTTTTCCTCCTTTTTGGCGGCCGCCCATCGGACGGAGTGGCTGCTGTGCTTCGGGCCGCGTTCTTTGTGTTTGCGCCATTTTACCTAGTCGCAGCGAGCTATGTCTATCGAGATAGGATTGTCTACCGAGATAGAAGGACATTAGAGACTTTTTCTTCAAGAAATAAATGCTTTTTACGTACATGTGCCTGAGTGAGTTCACCTCCGACTCTTTAATTTAGCTACAGTCGAATCTCGTTAATTCGAACACGCTTATTTCGAACATACCGCGCACCGACAATGTGCGCGGTATGTCCGCGCACCGACGGTCGCGCACCGACGGTCGGAGGCGCGCCAAATCACGCGGCGGCGCCTCCGACCGGCATTGCTCCGACACCGCCGTAGAGCAAAAGCTCACGAGAGACCCCTCAATGCCGCGTGCGAAGGAACGGGAAAAAAGAAAAAAAAAAGAACTCACGGCGGAAATTTCACCCTCTCTCAAATTGCAAGGTCGTCGTTTCTGCATCGCGCCGGAACAAGCGTGTACGTGCCGACTAGTGAGTTCTAGACAACCGTATTCTAGCACACACTAGTGCCGACGTCTCAGCCACGCGGATAAAATGGCAGTGAACCCTTCTCCTCTATGCTTCCTCTATTTTCTAGTCGCATGTTGACCTTGCACGCTGCGGCAGCAGCGCAGAGGGAAACAGCGGCGGAGGCGCAGTCGGGCCAACGAAACTGCCCACGCCCGCACACGCTCGCTTCCCGATAACGGCAGAAAACGAAACTTCAGGGAGCGGCTAAAATAAGCTGGCGCCAGCACGGCGGCGGGCGCGCACGGAGATGTGCGCACGGAGTCGAAGGTGAGAAAGCTACGAGGGAGTTGAGAGGGAGGGAGGGAGGGCGAGGGGAGCCACAGAAGCGGCGGAGTTGACGCGGCCAAATCCGCTTCCCTGCCGCCCTCCTCCCTCACCTTCGACGGTCTCCGCGCGCACCCGTGTGCCGGCGCCGCCCGCTCCCTGAAGCTTCGTTTTCTGCCGTTATCGGGAAGCGACCGTTAGCCGGCCTGGGCAGTTTCGTGGCCCGCGCTTGCTATGCGCTTGCTCGCCGCGATATTTCACGACTCGCACCGTTCGTGCACCGTGCTATGGTGCACGAATACTTCAAAAATACGTCCTTTTAATTCGAACAAATTTTCGGGCCCCTTTGAGTTCGAATTATCGAGATTCGACTGTAGTTTTAATTGTTTCGATGATACGAATTTCGGCTAATACGAATATTTTTCGTGACCCCGTGAGATTCGTATCATCGAGCTTTCACTGTATTTGCTTAGGCAAATTATAAGTAATTTTTTGATAACTTTACTAAGGGACGAAAGAATACAGATGGGACGGTAGGTGGAATCTGACAGTCTATCATCCTTTTTATATACCGGAAGAACTTTAGCAACCTTCAGCGAGTTAGGCAAAATGCCATCCTTGAACGCAAGGTTTATAGTTACAGAAAGTGGTTCACAAATAACATCAACTACAAGTTTTAAGTGCTGTGCTGAAATTTTATCGATACCGGGACTGGCCTTTATGATTTATGATTAGGATTTATGATTACAATAGTACACTTCATTGCCATAATCATATCACACATACATTTTACGCACTTTACAGTGACTGTCTTTAAGGCCCTTATATAGCCACGTCATACCTGACTGTCGTAATTCATCGCCAACACTCATTAACACTAGTTTGGCGCTCTTTGGCCACACTTGGCCCACAAAACACCAAATCCATCATCATCATCTCACCGCAGCGTTTCGACAGCGAGTGTCGGCGGTCATCGAGTGAGATGTGTTCTTGCTTGCCTCTGCGCACACCATGCTTGTTAATTGCATTTTTGCACATTCCGCAAGGCATCAAAAACAGTTGCGTACTGTGCACTGCCGCACGCGTGCATCGCTGCAGCAAAGTATGTTGTATTTCTACCACGTAGTCAAAATTCGCCGATAGTCTGTTATTTCTGGGTCTGTTAAAAGTGAAATTTGTTGCGTGAATAGTATAGGCCAAACAAACTTAAGTGAGAAGAATGGTCTGTTATATCTGAAAGTATGTTGTATGCGAATCCGTTGTAACAGGCATGGGCTGTATACGAAAAAGATAGCAAGCATAATAGAAAATTACGAAGTACATTCCGATAACTGAACAATGCCCAGGGCTTCAGTTGGAGAGAGCCCAATAAGATGAGTGTGCTGATGATCGTACAAGGTCCGGACAATGGGCATGTCGCGCCACTGTATAGTTGCTTCGAAGGTACCAAGACACGCTGCTCACCAAGAATTCACCTTGTCCAACCACTGCAGTCAGCCCGGGAAAAACAGCGACGCAACATCCACACCGGAGTTTATCTTGAACTCGGCCTGGTTGCCATTCACGAGGACATTCGTCTTCCTTGCTCACCGTGAATCGACGGTGTGAAGCTCAGTGGAACCTGTGGGGGTAAGCTCTGCGTGAGGCTAGGGCTGAAGGAAAGCTCTAGCCACACACAGTCATTCCGTCATGCTCCCCAACCATTCCACATCGGTCGTGGAGCGTTGGAAAAATAACAGTGGTCTTGCGCAAACATCTGATCCCTATGTTTGGACCCACCGATCGCCTTGTGGACTTTACCAGTCGCTGATATATAAGCCCGGACGTTTCAGTGTTTCATGCACAGTGCTGTTGGTATTTGTTTATTGAACAGGTCCACGTACCGCGTTTGTGTATCTGGACAGACTAGGCACCGTGGCCGTGTGTCAACTGAGCTTCGGTGTCATGGTGAACTGTGCTGTGTTTGGCTGCAGCAATCACACAAGAAAGAAGCCCGGTGATAGGAATGTTGCCCAGGTTGGGTTCTTCTCGATACCTGGAAGGAAGGAAAATAAGAGGTGAAATCGATACCTGGTGTTCTGCTTCTGCACTACAGCCTGAATGTAAAAGGGTACAGAAGCTATGTGCAAGCATGCCTTTCCAAGGCACAGCCAGCACCTCGCCTTATTTTATGAGAAGGCATGGCATCAGTTGCATTGAGTGATTGTGAATGACGAAGCTGGGAGGGCGAAAAAAAAAAGTTGGTTTGGAAAGATCAGCAGAATTGACGCCATTAAAAACTACGAAGGCTGTGGAATCACAGTGTTAAGTTCTCGGGTGTTCTTTTTTTTTTTCGGTGATGCAACGTTAACACCAGCCTACACGACGCAACTGGCGATCATGTTACTCTGGTTGGAAGTTAAAAATATGACGCACTTCTTTCTCGTGAGACCAAGAAGCATCTCTGGTATTAGGACTAAACACTAGAGTTGCTCTGCTACATGCACGGCGCTTGTTTACGTATACAGAAACACCATTTAAAAACAGCCCCGAGCAACTGGACCCCCTTCCCAATAGTCGAGGCATTTGATAACAGTTGTGGCACAATCCACACAGGGTTCCCACAGTTTGCTGCCCAAGAAACACCAGTGAACTAAAAGGGGGAAAGGACCTGCTTACTTTTTCAATTTCGAAGCCATGTTTCGAGGCAACAACGACGACTATGTTGTCTGCGAGCACTTTGACACACGGCTGCTGCACTCACCTGCTCGTTAAATAATTGTGGCCTTCCATCGACTTGTAGGCTTCGTTTCTCGCAGGTCACGAAGCTCGTTGTATTCACAAGGTAATATTTGAATTTGATGTCTACGAGAGCCACGCGAGGCAGTAGTCCAGCATCGCAGGGAGGCTCATCACTTTTGAGTTCGAGCGGGTCGACACAGCCGCACTTTGTTTTGATAGCGTGATTTTGCTGGTTCACTCAACCAATGCGCATACCCACTTAAGCACATCGTTGATGTACTACGCACCACTCGATAGCCAAGTCAGAAAGACACATTCAAAAAGGACATTGTACGGTACTGTAACTGCTTAGCGACGCAGAACTGCTGCCGTAATCAGTGGAACTCGCAACTGAAGTTATCGCGGCCGCCGCTAGTGGATGACGTCATGTGCATACCCCATATACCTTTTGCGAGGAGAATGTCCTCCTCGCCCGTCTGATACCTTTCACACGAGCCAGGAGGGGGGAGGGTACACGTGTCATGAGAGGTGAGGGAGAACTGAGAGCATAGTGCCCCTCTACGCTGGCTCCCGATGCGTCCGCAACGTGTGAATGCGACGACGTGAGTACGTGGGACAAGATGGGTCCGTGTGCTCCCCACATCCTCCTCCCCTTAAGAAGCCCCCGGATGTTGAGACTGGCACCTAGGTATGCCCGAGGGGTTCGAGCACCCGTTTGCCTAAGTTCCCACCAAGGTTGGCGACCCAGTAAGCGTTGCAGACGCCGGATTGAGCGTCGGGCTAGTGGTGTTGTAGCCCTCAGCTGGTGGATACTTGATGCCGACTTGGAGGTGGCTGGTCAGTTGCACTACTCGGGCTTGCGAGGTGGGATCGTAGTCTGGGCTCGAAGGTGGCTCTCAGTGCTGCGCCCCAGGTGTGGGCTGCGCAAGAGGGGGGGTCGCGTGCCGGCTAGCAGTTCGTGCGGCTGCAAGGTCAGCATAGCGCCGTCAGCTCTGCAGGTGCGTCAGTTGTACCTGCGAGTACTGCAGGCAGGTCGCACAGCTGTGTTTCGTTTTGTTCTGCCCCTGGAAATTGTATTAGTCCACTGCACGGAGTGACACTGTGATAAGCAGCATAATTGGCCAGATCCGGGAACACCGTCAATGCTCGTTACGAAGGGAATGGCCGCACGCATTGTCATCAACAGTTCACAGCAAAAGATAATTATCGCACTTGCCCTTGCACCAGTTTATGGTCAAACCGCACGCCGCATGCCCACACATTGGAACGTTCACGCCAAATTTCCGTCATGGCCTGTGAGGGTACTTGAAGACTGGAGCGACGACTCGTCGTTCATACTTGGCACTCTGCTGTCACTAGACGTTCGCTTCCCCAGCAGGAACTACCAAGGTGCCAGCACGGCGCGACCGTGTGCTCACGCGGTATGCAACCCCACTCGGACTTACGAATGTTACTCGCAGTCGTCGTGCTACGCAAGTCGTAGCGCGGCTGTGGGCTCGCCATTCGGTTCTGACTGCTCTCTCTCACCGACTACGGTTGAGGGAAGGTCTGATCTTCATCCCACTGCTCATCACGCTGCATGTAGCATTTCAAAGTTGCATACATGTACCGGTCCGCCGATCGGCTTTCTTTTCATGTTCTGGAGCTGGTAAACAAGCAAGGAAACCTTGTCTCGCACTTGATATGGCCCGGTCCACTTCGGTGCCAGTGAGGCAGCGAACTGTTTGCTGGAATCGCTGAGAACATGCTGGTGTCGAAGCACCAGATCGCCCACTTCATAGTGGACGTTCCGATGCTAGCAGTTGTACTGATCTGTCTATTGTGCCCTAGCAGTGCGAAGATTATGGCGTGCTTTATATAACGCTTCCGTCATCTTGGCACGTAGATGTGTCGCGTATTCAGCCCGTGCTGACGGCGCGATTGGCATTCCACTGCGATCCTCGGGAACCCTATCCGCGTGCGGCAGCTCGGATTCGGCAGCTCTCTCTCCAGGTTGAGAGAAGGCGCATACCCAGTCAAGCGGTTCACTGTCGATCGCAATGCAAACCTGTTCTCTGGAAGGTAGGTATCCCAGTGGCCTTTCAGAGAATACGACAAGCATGTGCTTGATGTTGCGATGGATTCGTTCAGTAGGGTTCGACTGAGCATGGTAGGTTGTCGTTTTCTTGTGCTTAATGCCAGGTGCAGCGCATGAGTCAGCGAACACCTTCGCAGTGAAGTAGGATGCATTGTCTGTTATCAACTGCTCCGTAAAACCAAACCTGGTGAAAACCTCCATCAACTTATCCATGATCACCCGTGCCGTCAGTTTTCGTAGGGGGAAAAGTTCTACCCATTTACCAATTTGTTCCTGCTCGGTGTGGTGGGATACGGTCCCATGACGTCACACGCCGCGATTTGCCAGGGGGTCTGGCTGTCGATAGGCTGCATGAAGCCGGGCAGTCGTCCGCCTCGGGGTTTCACACTTTGGCACACATGACACGAGCTGGCGTAGCAAATCACGTCCTGTTTCATGCCTGGCCAGGTAGCGAAGCGACACAACTTAACGTAAGTCTTGGGGCCGCTCGCGTGCCCCGCAATGCATGAGTCATGAAAGTAGCATAGCAGTGCTCCTCTCAACGCACGCGGTATCACCACCTTACACGCCTCACTTCTGTCGTCCTCGGTGGGAATATATCTCAGCAGGACGCGGTTAGAATTCAGCAGATAAGAATGCAGCATGCTCAGAGCTTTACCAGCTCTTCCCGAGCGCTCCGCACCAACAGCAATACCAGCTGAATCCATGTGTGTGGCAGCCGTGGCCTGCCGGCTCCTAGAGTCCATCAAGCACTTTTAGATAAAACGGATGTTTCTGCTGAGCCTCGAACAGCTCCTTTCTGCTAAAGACAACTCCTGCAGAGCCGACAACATCTACGTGGTTCACGCTCTCGCCCAGGATCGATGGTTGTTCCGCGTTCCTTACTCGGGCTGTGGCTAGGGTTTCTCCCTCACCTCGGACTGGCGCTCGTGAAAGTACGTCAGCTGCGGCATTGCTTTTTCCTTTGCGGTAGCGCACGGTGAAGTCATAACATTGCAGCAACAGTGCCCAACGCACCAGGCGGTCACTCAGCTCGCTCAAGCTCGCCTCAACCAAGTGAGAGCCATGTGCTCAGTCTCAATCTCGAATGCCACTCCATAGACGAAATAGTCAAACTTTTGCAGAGCGAAAACTATCGCAAGACACTCGTTTTCTGTCACCGAGTACTAGTTCCTCTCGGCCGGCGTCAACGAACAGCTCGTGAACGCAACCAGTTAGAGTTCCTCCGTGCGTCTGAAGCACAATTGCACCTAGACCCAGGTCTCTTGCGTCTGTTTGAATCACTAACTCCCTATTCAAGTCGGGCAGTTGCAACTCGGCCGTGTCAGCGAGCACCTTTGTGAGGCAGCGCAGTGCCACCTCCTGCTCTTGAGCCCAAGTCCAACGCTCGTCTTTCCTCAAGAGCCTCGTCAAAGGCGCTTGCACTGCTGCACAGTCTGGATTGAATTGGCAATAAAAGTTCCCCAATCCCAGTCGCCAATATCTTTCAGCAATGGGTACCTCAGTATAGTCTCGAGTTTATGCTCAGTTGGCAAAATGCGGCCATTGCCCAGTGTAATTCTCAACAGCGTTATTCTGGTCACACCTATCTGAGCTTTGTCCAGGTTCACCATGATACCCGCAGACCTCAGCCTGTCTGGGACGTCTCTCGAGTGGCACGAGTGTGTTCCTCGAATGTTTTCGAACAAACTACTATGTCGTCGAGATATGCGAGTGCATGTTGCCACTTCACATCTCCTAGAACTCGGTCTATCAATCTCTGATAAGTAGTGGGAGCTCTGACCAAGCCAGAAGCCATTCTCTTGAATTGAAAGATCCCCCGGCAACAAGTAGAAGCCGTTTTGTCTTTGTCACACTGGTCCATTTCGAGCTGAAAATATCCACGGACTAGCATCGAGCATTGTAAAGTACTTCGCCCTGCTTAGGTTAGATACTAAAGAGGAAATTTAGGGTAGAGAGTATGCATCCTCCGGTAGTCTACACAAAGGTGATAAGTATCATCCTTTTTTGAGACTAGAATACTGGGAAGCCCCATGGGCTGCTCGACCTTTCTACAACGCCTTTGTCGATGAGTTCGTCTAATACCCCTGTCACACTGAACGTTCTAATGTCATTACGTGTGAATGACATTCGGTGCAACGAATGTCATTCGATCCGTGATGGTGCTACACAGGAAAAAATAATGTCATTCGTTCATGATATTGATGATGATAATTTAAAGAAATTCACCAGTAAAGTTGAATAAGAGAGAAGTACAGTGCCAAGAAACTTAATCTAATTATTTTAAACTAAATATGCGGCGTCGCTTCACTGAGAAAACACGCATAGAAAACTCTTATTTCAGAATGTCTGTCCTCCATAAGCCAAGACAACATGTAGCCAGAAGCCATAGCGGACTCAGTGAACACAAGCAATATGGCTGACATGGCAGCGCTGAACAACGACGATCAGTTGCAGCAGATAAAGCGTTTAGTTGGTGTATGCCTTGCATGGCGAGCAAAGCGCGTTAATAAGAGAAAAAGGCTTGATCGGGAAATAGACGCTGAAGTAAGACGCGGTCAGGAAATTGAGCAGCGCATCCAAGTGGCGAAGGCGGTGAGACGCTACTTAAAGAGTAAAGGTATCTTGTGACCGCCTGTCGTACAGATGTTCTCTCGTTAAAATAATACATACCTTAAAACACACAAAATTATTTACATTTTCGCATGAACGCTTCTCAAATTACAAATACTCATTGTCACATTTTATAGTGTCTCTGGGGTGGAGAGTATACATTCGGTTCGCGTTCGAAGGTGAATGAGTTTCTTGAACTCATTCGATTCTAATGGCATTAAATATCGCTGTGTAGCAGCCGAATAATGTCATTAGATGCTAATGTCATTCTATTCGAATGACATTAAAACGCCCAGTGTGACAGGGGTATTAGGCGCTTATTGGCCGAGGATTACATTTCCATGCCGCAGCGTCACCCGTGTCTATCCTGTGCCTGATTAGCGTAGTGCGATCTGGGCGGTCCGTGAAAATCGCGTCGTGGTCGTATAACAGCGATGACAGTCATGCCCTTTCTCTTTTCAGCAGGCTCTTGATCTCTGACAAAAGTGGGTGCCCTGCCTCTTGCAACACCGTGGCACACTGTTCTGCTGCCGTTTCTCTGTTGCTTTCATCGCCTTCACCGATTACTGTTCGCTCGCTCGTCTGTGGCTGGGTGTGGCCTGTCGTGCCGCGCCCAGAGACCGGCGTGTCTCCGCTGCCACAAGCGCTTTTGCAAAAAGCTTCAAAGCACTCGTTCCATGCTCTCGGTAACCTCCGCTGCCAATGTCTATCACAATACCTGACTTGGCGAGAAAGTCTTGACCCAAAATAACAGGCACTGATAGACCGGACATACAAGGCGTTGTCGCCCGATGCGTCTCGCCCAACGAATCACTAGCCTAGCTGCATCGCTCGATTGTGCTGTGCCACAAGCGAGGCGGTGTCACTATCTCTTAAGCGGATCTTGTTCTCGTGGACATTATGCAACACCTCGTTGCCAAATAGAGAAGCGCTTGTCCCAGTATCCAACAATGCGGCAAACTTCTTTCGGGCTATCGTTAGCTCGATGAACGGTGCCTGCGAGTCCGCAACATCTCCGATGCGACAAGCTAAAGGCGCAAGTAACCCGATAGCACCAATTGTTTTCAAGGTCACCGCATGGGATTCAACGTGGATCAATGGTGGCATCGGCCGTTTCCCGAACCACAAGCTCACCCTTGGCCTGTCGTGCGGCCGCAGTCACGGTCAATGTGCCCTGGTCCACTGCTCTGGTAGCAACGCTGCCCAAGCCTTGGTGGCCTGGGCGCCCGTCGCTCCAATCTGGCGGGTCGTAGCTTCTTCGCTCGGTGGTTGGTGTGTGCCGCTCTTCCTGTCTTGCATCGACCTCACGTTCCTGCCGCGGCGCGCTGCGTGCAGCGTTAGTCTGTGCTGTTTTCAGCGCGAACGTGTACGGGTCCAAGGCGTGGTCTGATAATTCCCAACCACGCTGGACCTGCTCGTCAGCGAACGATGCCGACACGTCGACTCTAGACGAATGTGAAGCTATCACTCCGCCGTTCCACGCGAAGCAAAGTTCGAGTGACAGTGCCATGTGTGGAGGCAGACGGTATGCTCGTGCCGCGAAAACGTCCCCCTGGATGTGCTTCGCCTCGGTGGCGAGTTCGTCTAGGTCTTTGAACCTACATCTACTGAAGTAAGCCGCAAACATCATGTGACGCGCTCGACTTTCTCTGTGTCGGTGGCGGGAGGGTTCGCGAGACGATGAAGTTCTTCCATCGCTCCAACATACTGCAGCAGGGACTCCTCCGGATGCTGGGTACGCAACTCCAACTCTCACCTCAAACGCCACTCGTAGTTGGCCGGAAGAAATTCCTCCCGGAAGTTCGCGCGGAACTCTTCTATTGTGCGGGCTTGGTGTCCTGCCATTTGGAACCATTGAGCCGCCTGCTCAGTCAGTGAAACAGGGACGTGTGCGAGAAGTTTGGTGTTTGAAAGCCCTCTTGCTTGCTCGTAACACTGCAGGCGGTCGAGGTACTTCTATGTACTCGTGCGATCCTGGTACCCACTGTAGGTAGGCATGTCTACCTTAATCCGTGATCGTTCGCTCTGTGACAGGGCCTGCATTGTGTTCTGCAGGGCCCCGGCTAAGCGCTGCATGATTTGCAGCTTGCTCTGCTGCATTGTCTTGTTTGACGGCAGACTATCGCCCGAAGGTTCAGACACACAGCTCGCGTCGAACTATTTAGTGACATGTGTGCTTTGTCCGTGTTGCAAAGCGGCGAGACACCCAACGCGGTATGCCTAGTTTCAGGCCACATCTCTGCCAACGTGGCATTTCATACTGAAACCATTCACAGCGCCAAACGGCAAGAACACACAGAAAAGATACACGGACAAGTGCAGACTATCAACAGACAACTTTATTGAAAGCACACATAGTATAAATAAGTGATGGCGCACATGACAAGAACCAAAAAATAGACAATGTGAAGGCACAATTGCAACGAAATCACCATAACAATCCATCGTATTGTAGCGCCCACCGACGCTGCTAAGCGGGGACGCTTAGGTCGGCGCTCTTGGCTGGCGCTTTGGGGCCGGCTGCGAATGACGACAATAAAGTTCGGCGGCGCGTGCTAACGGCAACGGCGCAAGCACAGCTTGCGCCAGTCCGTTCTAATCACCTGCCGAGCTGGTCTCCTTGTTCTGGCGCTCCGCTGCAACCCCTCGGTGCTCGACAGTGGTGACTCCGGTCTAAGAGATGACAGACCCCAGCAACCTCCCGCCCTTGGGTAACCTTCCGCCTGACGCTACCTCACGCCCACGGGACGTCGCAGCTCTACAGCTCCACCTGCCCATGTTCTGCCGCAAGAACCCACAGGTTTGGTTCGCCCAGGTCGAAGCCATCTTCGATCTGCAACACATCATTTCGGAAATTTCGTGGTTTCGCCACTTACTTTGCAACCTGTCTCCTGAGGTAGCTCAAGAAGTGGCAGACGTTATTATCGCTGCACCTTTGAGTGGTGCCCCGTACCAGCAACTGAAGCAGAGTATTTTAGAACGCACCACAGCATCCAAGAGCGTGCGCCTCCAGCACCTGCTCACATCCGAGGACCTTGGAGATCGCCGCCCGTCCCAGCTGCTCAACAGCATGCGACAGCTCCTGGGCACAAGCAAGGTCGACCCGAATGGTGCGCTGTCGAGGGAGCTCTTCTTGCAGTGCTTACCACAGTCCACCCGCCTTGTCTTGGCTGCTACAGCAAGACTTGACCCTCAACCGCCTCGCCCAGCTCGCTGATCGAGTCCACGACACGACTTCTCCTTCAATCACCGCCCTCTCTTCAATGCCACAGTCCTCAATCATAGCCTGCTTAGAGTCCCGGATCGACCAGCTCGCCGTTTCCATAGACGCTCTTCGGACGTCCTCCCATGACCAGCGCGGCTCTACCTCATGTCCTAGCCGCCGTCCCTCTTCCCCGACCAGTCGCCGCTCGCGCAGTCCTCGAAGCTCGCCTATCTGCTGGTACCATCGCACTCTCCAGCACCGTGCCCTTTGGTGCAAGTCCGCATGCAAATGGTTGGGAAACGCACCGCGAGATCACTGACGGCGGCATGTGACCTCACCTTACAACCCGGCCACCTTTTTATAGTCATGGATCGCATTTCCTGCCTGTGGTTCCTTGTAGACACCGGTGCCGAGGTCAGTGTACTGCCGTCTTCCAAGCGTGACCGCGTTTCTAAGTCACCTGGACCTACGCTCCGCGCGGCAAACTCTACCTCCATCGCCATGTATGGTCTGCGGTCCCTCACTCTCGACCTTGGCCTGCGGCGCACGTTCCGGTGGGTCTTCATCGTGGCCGACATCCATCAGCCTATCCTCGGCTCCGACTTCCTGACCCATTTCGACCTCGACGTCAGCATGCGCCGCCATCGCCTGATTGACAGCAAGACGCGCCTCTCCATCCCTGGCGTTCTGTCGGCTGTCGCTCCCACTGGCATCCGCATGCTGATCCCTTCATGCCCGTACGCTCGAATCCTCGAAGATTTCCCTAAAGTGACGAGGCCCTGCAATTTAAATCAGCCACCCAAGCACGCCGTCACCCACCACATTGTCATGCGTGGTCCACCCGTGGCAGCTCATCCATGCCGCCTATTTGGTGAGCGTCTGGCCATTGCTTAACGGGAATTCGAGCACATGCTCCAGCTAGGTATTATTCGCCCTTCCTCCAGCAGTTGGGCCTCCCCACTCCATCTGGTGCCCAAGAAAGAACCGGGTGACTGGCATCCGTGCGGTGACTACCGGGCGCTCAACGCTCACACGGTCCACGAAGCTATCCCCTTACACACATCCAAGATTTCACAGGCCATTTGGAAGGATGCAAAATCTTTAGTAAAGTGGACCTTGTCAAGGCCTATCACCAAATCCCCATTGAGCCTGCCGATATTCCAAAGACAGCCATTGCTACACCCTTCAGCATGTTTGAGTATGTGTGCATGCCCTTTGGGTTACGCAACGCAGCTCAAACGTTCCACCCCTCAGGGGCGTCTGTTTCTGCAGGCGTTTGGTGCATGGCGACACCACGGACCCGAGCCAACGGGGGGGTTTCGACCCCCTCCCACATGTCGCCGTGCGTGGCTTAGCCGTGTCCAGGGAAAAGGGGATCCTGGGGGTTGAGCCGAAGCCGGGTCTTTGGACCTTTACGGCCCCTCGGCAGAGGCAACACACCTCTTTGGCCTCTGCTTCACGTAGACGGCCCCCCTGGGCTGACCCACCCAGGGGAAACCGGCCGGTCGCCTTTTCCTATCCCCCTCTCTGCCCTTTTTCTTTCCTATCTCCTTTCTTTACTGTCCTGTCTCCTATTTTCTTCTGTTACTTCCACGTTTTCATAGGCGGCTCTGGTTAACCTTGTGTAGGTGCCCTCTCGGGGTTATATATAAGGTTATAGTGGCAATGTACGGCTGGCACCTGCAGCGTTACACGTTAAGTGCTGCAGCGTCCCCTTATTGGACTCCGTGGTGGGTGGCTGCCATTGCTGCCGAACGAAGTGCATTAAACTCCTATGGGAACACCCGCTTTTCCTCAGCTTCTTGATCGTCTCCCTCAGAAGAGGGGACGCACCGATGAGATTTTGAACTTGTTCACCCGACCAAAAGATATTTTTCCACGATTTCAAGTAGTACATAGTGAAAGAACTTAAAAACTAGCGAGAACCATATCCCCATTTGTAGTTGCGAAAACCTTGACCAACGCGCTAGGCCCTGGCTACAAAGTCACCAAAATGCCAAGCGGGGACCTTCTGCTTGAGCTACGTGATAAGGAGCAACACAACAGACACGGCAAGCTTGTTACTTTTGGTGATGTCCCAGTTACCGTTTCACTGCATCGGTCCATGAACACAGTACGGGGGGTAGTATCTGCAGCAGACCTCATCGGCCTGTCTGAAACCGAATTTTTGGAAGGGGTGGAAGGAGCAGAATGTCACGAATGTGCAGCGTATTGTTATGAGACGGGACAACAAAGAAATTCCCACGAAACACCTGATGCTTACCTTTGAATTGAGCGTTCTGCCACAAAGCATTGAAACAGGCTACACAAAGATAGCAGTAAGACCATACATCCCAAATCCTAGGCGATGCTACCAATGCCAAAGATTTGGCCATGGCTCGCAGAGCTGCCGTGGTCGACTCACCTGTGCCAAGTGTGGAGTACAAGGCCATGCCTGAGACAATTGCGAGGCCACACCTCACTGCGTAAATTGCGATGGTGACCATCCAGCGTACTCCCAGTCTTGTCCAAGCTGGGAAAAAGAGAAAGAAATTCAAGCACTGAAAGTACGTGAATACATATCGTTCAGGGAAGCATGCAAAAGGTGTTCACCATTCCACACGACCACATATGCTGAGGCGGCGCGTCAAGGGGCGGCATCGCAGCGGCTACTGCCACCTGCTTAGCCCACGCGCAGCGAGCTGTCGCTTGTGGCTCCTGCCCCCAGGGTGGAAGGAGCTAAGTCTACTCCACCCAACCAGCAAACAGGCCCGGTTACCCTAAGGTTGCCGGCACCACAACAGTCCTCGGTGGCAGCCTGCGCTACGCAAAGCGAACCCGCAGGCCCGCCAGCAGCTCCCTCGGTGGGTGCAGTCAAGGCTGCCTCACCCTCTCCGGCCCCTGCTGACGCTGGCAACAGCCGGCGCAGCTCAGGCCCAAAGGCAGCCCCATCAACCTCCGGGCTGGTGGGTGCAACTGTCTCGTCCTTCGCGGCGAGAAACTTCTCGCTCACAGGAGCGCGTGTCCGGAGCCTCACAAGAGGAAATGGACACTACACCCATCCCGACGGCGCACCAAGCGCCTAAGGAGCGGCGAGGCTCCCTCGACCGCTTCAGAAAGGATAAATCCCGCGTTACGAGGCCTGGAAAGGGCTCCGTAATCTAAGGCAATGTTTCCTTTTTAGTACACACAGCACCAATTTAATTCCATTATAGATACACAAATTATTCAATGGAACGTCAGAGGCCTTCTTAGGAACCTCGACGGTATCCAAGAACTTCTTTACCAACACAATCCAAAAGTGCTTTGTGTACAGGAAACGCATTTTAAATCAAAACATACAAACTTTCTCCGACAGTATGTTACGTTTCGTAAAGATCGCGATGATGCTCTTGCATCATCAGGCGGTGTTGCCATTGTAATTCACAAAAGCATAGCATGTCAACGTTTGCGGCTACAAACGCCCCTCGAAGCAGTGGCAGTTCGACTTGTTCTTCTAAACAAACTCATCACCATTTGCTTGCTTTACATACCCCCACATTACCACTTACACAAACATGAATTTCAGTTCTTTATAGACGAATTGCCAGAACCTTATCTTGTTCTTGGCAATTTCAATGCGCACAGCAGTCTGTGGGGCGACTTTCATATAGATGCGCGAGGTCGTCTTGCTGAACAGTTTCTTTTCTCCTCTGGTGCGTGTCTCCTGAATAAGAAGGAACCTACATTTTACTGTATCGCAAACAGAACCTTTTCTTCTATTGATCTCAGCATAGCTTCCCCGTCTCGCTTTTCTGAACTTAAATGGGAAGTTACCAAAAATCCTTACGGGAGCGATCACTTCCCAATGCTACTAAGAACAACCAAAGAAAACGAGTCTTCACCACAAGCCCCTTGATGGAAGGTTGATACAGCCAATTAGGAGAAATTTCAAACTCTCACTAGTAGTATCTCCTGGGCTGACATGTCTTCGTTAGGAATTGATGCTGCTGTGGAGTATTTCACTACCTTCATAATTGATGCCACTTCTAAATGCATACCTGAAATAAGTGGTGTGGCATGCAAACGCCGTGTCCCACGGTGGAACGACGAATGTAGGAACGCTCGTAGGAAACAGAACAAAGCGTGGGGGTTGCTACGTGATTCTGCTACTGCGGAGAATCTTGTCAATTTTAAGAAGGTAAAGTCCCAAGGCAGGAGAACGCGCCGACAGGCCAGAAGAGAGAGCTGGCAGAAGTTTTTATCAGGTATCAGCTCGTATACAGATGAATCCAAAGTCTGGAACAGGGTAAATAAGGTAAGAGGACGACAAACATATTCACTCCCTTTAGTAAGCACACGGGGAGACAGCTTGGAAGACCAAGCGAACTTCCTGGGCGCACATTTTGAACGTGTGTCCAGCTCATCGCACTACTACGAAACATTTAAACGATACAAAGCCAGAATAGAAGGACAGAAGCTGGAACGAAAATGCAAAAAACATGAAGCATATAACGAACCATTAAGATTAGCTGAGCTACAGGCATCACTAAACTGCTGCAATAATTCTGCTCAAGGAGCTGACCGTGTAATATATGAAATGCTGAAGCACCTTCCCCATGAAACACAGAAAACCCTCCTTTCCCTCTACAACGCTGTATGGTCTTCCGGCGAGATCCCGTCTGCCTGGAAAGAGGCCATTATAATTCCTATCCTGAAACAGGGCAAGGATCCATCGTCTGTTTCGAGTTACCGGCCTATAGCACTAACTAGCTGTCTCTGCAAAGTCTTTGAAAATATGATAAACCGTCGCCTACTACAGAATCAAACAAACTGCTTGACCCATACCAGTGCGGTTTTCGTGAGGCTCGATCCACCACTGACCATTTGATACGTATTGAAGCGCAGATACGCGAAGCTTTTTTTCACAAACAGTTCTTTCAGATACGCGAAGCTTTTTTTCACAAACAGTTCTTTCTGTCTGTATTCCTAGACATGGAAAAGGCCTACGAAACCACATGGCGGTTTGGAATACTGAGAGACCTCTCCCACTTTGGTATACGTGGTAATATGATAAATGTGATTGAAAGTTATCTGCTGAATCGCACATTCCATGTTCGAGTTGGCAATGTTTTATCACAACCTTTTGTGCAGGAAACTGGTGTACCCCAGGGAAGCGTGCTCAGCTGCACACTATCGTTAAAATGAACACGCTCCGTGCTTCGTTACCACGCGCTATTTTTTATTCTATCTACGTGGACGATATACAAATAGGCTTCAAGTCCTCCTCGCAGTGTGCGAGAGACAGGTACAGCAGGGGTTGAACAAAGTGTCTAAGTGGGCAGACGAAAGCGGGTTCAAAGTAAACCCCCACAAAAGTTCTTGTGTTCTTTTCACCAGGAAGAAAGATCTCGTTGCAAATCCTACTATCGAAATGTATGGACAACAAATACCTATGAACAAAAGAACACATGTTTTTAGGCATCTTACTCGACTCTAAGCTTACTTTCACCCACCACATAAAACATCTCAAGGCGAAATGCCTAAAAACAATAAATTTACTGAAAATATCTCACACATCCTGGGCCAGCGACAGGAAGTGTTTAATGAATTTTTACAAGAGCCTCATTTGGTCACGATTGGACTATGGTGCTGTAGTATATCACTCTGCCGCCCCGAGCGCGCTAAAAATGCTAGATCCTGTCCACCATCTAGGTATCCGCCTGGCCACTGGCGCATTCAGAACAAGCCCCGTCGAAAGTTTACACGTAGAATCAAATGAGTGGTCACTCCATCTCCAGAGAGCATACATCAGCTTCACCTATTTTCTCAAAGTGCACTCCGATCGGGAACATCCTTGTTCTGTAAGTGTTAATGATCTGAAGTGTGCAACGCTTTTCTATAATCGGGACTCTCTATGAGGCGGCCTTTCTCACTGCGTGTAAGAGAACTTAGCGAAGATATGGATTTCCCACTTCTAGAACATTGCCTAATGCCTCCAGCTAAGATGTCACCGCTCTGGGAGTGGCAGCTGATAGAATGTGATCTATCCTTTGTAGAGGTCACAAAGCACGCTTCCGAGCTCAAAATTGCGCTGCATTTCCGCGAACTTCAATCGAACTCGTGCTCGGAATTCTACACCGACGCATCCAAGTCCCATGCTGGCGTATCTTACGCGGCTGTTGGCCCCTCTTTTTCTAAATCTGACGTATTGAACCCCCAACAAGTATCTTCACAACAGAAGCCTACGCAGTACTGTCTGCGGTGAAACATATGGACAAATCGAAACTACAAAAGGCAATAATATTCACAGACTCATTGAGTCTTGTAAAAGCGCTAACATCTTTACAAAAGCATAAGAATCCTATTTTTATTGAACTTTACTCACTCTTGTGCAACATCTACCTATCTCATTGACGTGTAATAATATGCTGGGTTCCCGGCCATAGAGGAATCGAGGGTAATGTGCTTGCCGACGAAATCGCCAAATCAATGGCATCGCAAGGTATCGGTCTTCCCGCTGCTGTCCCTGCTACAGATCTGAAGCCTTTCCTACGAAACAAACTACGAAGCCACTGGCAACGCTTGTGGGACGCCGAAGCAAATAATAAGCTCCACTTGATTAAGCCACAGTTAGGGTTCTGGCCCAGTACAACTAAAACACGACGAACTGATGTCCTATTCTGTCATCTCAGAATGGGACACACATATGGTACTCACAATTTTCTATTGAATGGTAATGATCCTCCAACATGTGGTAGATGTGGCGAGAGGCTCACCGTCCTCCACGTCCTTCTGGAGTGTCGGGAGGCCGAAAGAGAAAGAAACATTTTCCACTAGCATATCGCTATTGTGTCCCTCTCCATCCCGCTATGTTTCTCGGTAAAGAACCGCTTTTTAACACCAACGCAGTCCTCGCATTCTTGAAAGATGTTGTGCTAGATGTTATTAGCCCAATAAGTTCGTAGTGCATCCTCTCTCCAGAGGATGTTGCTGTGATAGTTTTTTATAGCACATGCCTCCAGGCCCTTGTGTTTCAAGGGCTCTGTTTAGGCACTTGTGCTTCTGGCCAATTCTCGCATCTTTAATATTTTGTAAGTCGTATCATTCCTTCGCAATGCATTGTTCATGTCCATAGTACACATAATTAGTCATTGCCATAATCTTATTAAGTATAGATTTTATGCACTTTACAGTTTAGTTCAATTTATTACCTTAAAAGTCCCCCGTAGGGTACATAAGTGAAGGTTTTTCATAAAATCGCACAAACATCGAGGTAAATAATCATTTAACAAAAATGGTCTGTGACAAGTTCTATAAACGAAGATGGGCAGGCGGTAGTAGCGATGTTCGGGGGAAGGCCATTCCAGTCTGTCGCGGTTCGGAAGAAAAAGGAGGCAGTGAAGGTGGTTGTCCGAGCACGTGGGCGCGCTACTTGAAGTGGATGGCTGGTGCGGTGAGATATGCTCGCGACTGTTTTTAGGTCCCTTTACAGCCATGCCACATCTAATGTTCATATAATTCACTATTCATGTACCACTAACAAGCCATTACCATCGTCTTGGCGCTCTTTGGCCACATCTGGCCCTTGCGCCAATAAACCACAATAATCAATCAATCAAAAGTTCCAGCGATTCATCGCGGAGGCAACGCGTGGCCTCCCGGCTGTATTTGCCTACATCAACGACATCCTCGTCGCGAGTCCCAATCCACAAGATCACGAGCGTCACCTCCGGGAACTCTTTCAACGCCTTGAACAATTTGGCCTGGTTGTAAACCCCCAGAAATGTGTATTTGGGTCTTCCGAGCTCGAGTTCTTGGGACACCACATCTCGGAGCTGGGAATTCGTCCGTTGCCCTCTCACGTCCAGGCCGTGAAAGACTTCCCAGCACCCACTACCCTACGCCAGCTGCGTGAGTTCCTCGGCCTAGTGAATTTCTCTCGACGTTTTATTCCGCACTGCGCTGAGCTTCTACACCCACTGACTGACCTTCTTCGCACGACCAAGGGCTCCTCATCCGCAATTTCCTGGTCTCCCGAAGCTGAGGCTGCTTTCAGGGCTGCTAAACAAGCCGTCGCCGATTCAGTACTTCTCATCCACCCGAGGACTAACGTGCCAACCCGCATCATGGTGGATGCTTCCAGTGTGGCCATCGGCGCTGTTCTCCAGCAGAAAATCAACTCGACAGTATCTGATCAACCCCTAAAGAAACTTGGCCAGGTAATCTCTCTCAAACTTATGGAGCAGAACAGACGGATGCGCAACACACGTGTCCCCTGCCTTATCAATGAAATAGGCTTCCACTATCTTCCGGACAGATTTCGCCCCCGTGCCTCAATAGTACTTTGGTTTTTGAAACCACTGGAGCGCAGCCACAATTCTTGCAGTGCAAGACAAAATTCGAAGACGGCTGTACCCTCAAGGAAGCCTCATGCTCCCTAAGGCACACATTGACGCATCTTTCCATCTGGCCAATGCGCCGCGCACCACACGAGATGGAAATCTCGTACACTACTATTTCTTTGGATTGAACAGGCTTTTCACGATGCATAATGCCGCACACGCATTGTCGCTGATCCGCCTTCTCTGCCCTATTGTGCATGTCAGCACAAATCCTGCCTAACTTATTCTTCGCTAAAAAGAATTACATTAACACCGTATTGTGCTTCAATCTTCTTGAAACGGTGCGAAAGGGCATGCAAATAAAGAACGCTTACCACGTGACCGTCATTAATACCCCTCGCCCGCGCTCTCCCACGACTTTCGCGCCGCAGTTTCTCCAGAATCCTTTCACTCAAGAAGGCCAAATATCATACCTAGTCTTCCCAGCTGTCTGGTCGATGATTTCCTTGTACTGGTGGACGCAAGTAGGTCAGATACAGCGCGGGCCGAGGTACTTAAGCTTTTCAAGGAGAAGGGGTCGGGGCTCAGTTTCACGTGTGAAGTGCCGGACAATCAGGTAATCCAATCTTGCACTTGAAGATCCAGTTTGGGGGACCGCACACCTGCTGGATGTATTCTCCCCGGTATGTTAAAAATGTTGCTGATTTTCGCTCTGGGCACTCTAAAGTTGTTAATGCTGTTGCTTGCTCCTGTTTGACCGCGACCCTGAAGAAATCTTGCCTGCATTTGATGGAGGACAGCTTTACTAGACAGCTGGGAAGACTAGGTGAAGTGGGATACCCCGTACGGTATTTGGCCTTCTTGAGTGAAAGGATTCTAGAGAAACTGAAGTGCAAAAGTAGTGGGAGAGCGTAGGCGATGGGTGTTTACTCTTTCCCTATCATGGGGAAAATAGGTGTTTTTTGTATGTTACGGCAGATGTTTTTTGTTTTTGTTTTTCTGAAGGAACTACTGCACTCAATATTTAATGTAATACATAAACAGAAAGCAAAATTAATGCAGTTTTTACGCATAAATGTTTTATTAACGAGATGTATGTAATAAAAAAGATATAAATTGTTAAAATCAAGATTGTGCGATAAAATTGAACAAAGTTAGTGAAGACACGCTTATATCTACTAAGAAAAAAATGTTATGAAAATTATGAGATGTACAAAATGTATTGCCGTCTATTAGGCACTATCTTTGATAGAACAAAATTTTTTCATTGAACAAGTATTTTGCTACAAAAATGTGACTGCAAGCACTACAGTTGGGCGTGCCGGGCAGTGGCTGCCGATGTTCCGGGCTGGTTTGCGTCGTCGTCACTCAGCGTCCTCTGACTCGCTGCTATTCTATGTATCGGTAAGATCAGCCGGAGAGGCAGCGGAATCGCGATATCGCATCTGCGATCTCCTGAAGCGCGCACGTCGTTTTTGGAGCCGGACATTTTTGCGTGCTGCTTTGACGATCGCGAAACTTTGGAGCGCATTTAAAAATTACCGCTTGGCAGGAAAAAAAGCAAGCTGCCTTGAAAACAAAAATATAGTTTCTCCTTTTTCACGTCCGATGGCGCAGTGTTTCCGTGAGCGGTGCGGAAGGTCTCAAAAGCGGTGTTTCAAACCATCGATAGAGGGGCTAACCATGCCCAATGGGTGCAGTACAGAAAGAGTTAATGATGGTCATGTGATAAGCGTTCCTTAGTTGCATGACCTTTCGCACCGTTTGAAGAAGATTGAAGCACGATACGGTATTAATGTCATTTTTTTCAGCGAAGAATAAGTTGGGCAGGACTTGTGCTGACCTGCACAATAGGGCAGAGAAGGCGGATCAGCGACAATGCGTGTGCGGCATTATGTATCGTGAAAATCCTGTTCAATCCAAAGGAAGAGTAGTGTGCAAGATTCCCATCTCGTGCGGTGTGCGGCACATTGGCCAGACGGAAAGATGCGTCAGTGTGTGCCTTAGGGAGCATGAGGCTTCCTTGAGGGGACAGCCGTCTTCGAATCGGGTCTTGCACTGCAAGAATTGTGGCTACGCTCCAGTGGTTTCAAAAACCAAAGTACTATCGAGGCACGGGGAGAAATCTGTCCAGGAGATAGTGGAAGCCTACTTCATTGATAAGGCAGGGGACACATGTGTTGCACATCCGTCTGTTCTGCTCCATAAGCTTGAGAGAGATTACCTGGTCAAGTTTTTTTAGGGGTTGATATGATACGATGGATTGTTATGGTCATTTGTGCCAATTGTGCCTTCACATTGTAAATTTTTCGGTTCTTGTCATGTGCGTCATTGCTTATTTATACTATGTGTGTGTGGTAACCGACACCACCAGGGGGTGTGTGATGTACAATAAAAAGCAGAGCGCATGACCTGTGCGGTCAGTATGCCTACACCCCTCACAGCGGCTATTGTGTCTTCATTGCCGTGCGCTATGGCTGCGGGTCCGGTCACCACAACTGGCGACGAGGGTGGGATGCTTCAAGTAAATGACAACGGTGACGCAAGAACAAGCATGCCAGTCATCGGAAAGATAGACGAGTTCAACGCGGACACTGCGGACTGGACCGAGTACCGAGAGCGGGTGGAACTATTCCTAACGGTGAACGACGTGCCAGCCGGTAAGAAGACGGCCGTATTTCTAGCGTGTTGCGGGGCCGCGACTTATTCCTTGCTGCGAAGCCTACTGGCCCCTGAGAAACCTGCCGCAGTGAACTTGGCAGCAATTTTTGAAGCCCTCAACAACCACTTCGCGCCGAAGGTGTCGGCAGTGGTAGCAAGTTTTAAGTTCTTCTCTCGACATAGGCAGGATGGAGAGACAATGAACGAGTACGTCGCATCGTTAAAGTGACTGGCCGACGACGGCAAATTTGAGTCATTCCGCAACTGCAGCTACGAGATCAAATTGTCAGTGGCATTGACGATGTGCCAATGTAAACGCGGTTACTGGAAACAGCCGATTTAAACCTGGAAACCGCAATGAGTACGGTACGGGCCATCGAGGCTGCTCGCAAGGATTCCCATACGCTAAGCGCTCACCCAACGCTACAGTCGGAGCCAGCCCAATGGACAGTAGAACCTGCCATGGTGGCAACTGTAAAGGGATAAGGTGGACCGTCACGTTTGTTGACGTGCGGTGCGGTGAGGAAAGACTCGAAGGCGATATTGGGACGGGTTGCACAGACACACATATAATTTACACTATTATTTTACACAGACACAAGTAAGATTCACTAACACCTAGTATTTGCTAGCGTATGAAGCCCTATGCGGCAGACTACAAAGTTCCAGTCCCTAGCCCACTAATGCGCAAAGTCCGAGCGTCGCGGTATACGGCCCCCCAGTGGTCGCTCACGTGTGGTCGTGATGGCCTTGACACGCCGAATGCGTCGGAGGTGGCTTGGGTAGGCAGTGGCGGTTACGCGGCGACAGCCGCTTGGTTGGTGGCTCAGGATTCTGACGCCGGAACTGTGAACGCAGCAGACTCCCGAGAGCACAGGAAGTGCCAGATCTCAGGAACCGGCCAGGCACGGGACACGGGCAGGACCTCGGTTCGGTGGCTTGCGACCCGTCACGAGGCTGCCCAGCGATACACCCGGGTAGCCCTCTCGGGACTGCTTCCACGAAGCTTCCTCGGCCCTCGTTCGATCGGCCTTCGTGGCCGCAGCTGCCCGTTCGCTCGTGTCTTCTTCTTCCTTTTTCCTCTGCCACCAACCCTCGTGCTCCCTTATTTGCCGCGTCGTGTCGCATATGTAGCTGCCATCGTCGTCGTCTTTCACCACAGCAACAAACGTAGTGCACCCTGGCCGTCGCGAATGCGGGTGTTTCCGCTGCGGCGGTACCCATCAAGCGCGCCAGTGCCAACACGTCAACTCAGTTTGCTACAAATGCGGGCGGCAAGGGCATCTGGCAAGAGTGTGCAAAGTGATAGCGAGCTATAAACAGACAGGCGCGGCGCGCAGATTCGAGGCGCGTGAACACCGTGGATGAAGTGCTTGGGGCAACCAGAGCGAGTGAAACGCCGGAAGCGTACGACTTTTGGGCACTTCAGGCGGCCGGGCCGGCGCCTATGCGCATTGCGGTTATCATTAACGGCGTGCCACTAGAGATGGAACTTGATACGGGTGCCAGTGTCTCAACCATAAGTGAAACAAAGTTCACGCAACTGTTCCCATCGGCCGCCTTGGAACGATCCGACGTACAGCTGAGGAGTTTTTGCGGAAACATGCGACCAGTCGCCGGAAAGTTTGCGGCCGCTGTAAAGCTTGGGGAGGAGGAGAGACAGCTACCTCTGTTTGTGGTAAAGGGGCAGTGCCCAGCATTGTTTGGTAGGAGCTCGATGAAGGAATTCCAGTTGGGAATCAGCAAGCCGGAATTTATTTTGTCCGTGTCGTCTGCAGAAGAAGCTGTGGACCGTTTTTAAGGGGTGTTTTCAGATGGTTTAGGCACGTTCCGTGGAGTTAAGGCTCGTATCTTGGTGCCGCCAGACGCCAAACCCAGATTCTTTAAGCCCCGGCGGATGCCCTTTGCTTTGAAAGACAAGTTTGATGAGTCGTTGCAGAGACTGCTCCACCAAGGCATGGTCCAACCAGTGAAGACTGCCAGGTGGGCAGCACCTGTCGTTCCAGTGCTAAAACAAGATGGGCAGTTGCGTATATGCGGCGATTTCAAGTTGACCATAAATCCCATAGCACTTGTGGAAACATATCCGGTGCCACGCATAGAGGAATGTTCACAAAGCTCCAGGGAGGAGTAAGGTTCACAAAGCTAGACCTAAAGGATGCCTACCAGCAGATCGAGCTGGAAGAACAGTCACAGGAGTTCGTCACTGTCAATACCCCCAAGGGCTTGTTTCAATACACAAGACTGCCATTCGGGGTTGCTTCCGCCCTGGCTATATTTCAACGAGAAATGGAAAACCTCCTGGGAGGTCTTGATCATGTCCCAGTTTACTTCGATGACATCTTGGTAACAGGCGCTAGTGACGATGAACATTGGGCAAACGTCTGCAAGGTACTGGAGCGCTTGCAAGAGGTGGGCAAGGAAAAGCAAAGCAAAGAGCTGAAACTTGCAAAATGCAAGTTTTTATTACCTAAGGTCCAGTACTTGGGCCACATAATAAGTGCTGCCGGGCTACATCCAAATCCCGCCAAGACTGAAGCAGTAGGGAATGCTCCCAAACCTCGAGATGTAAAAGAGTTGCAAAGCTATTTGGGTTTGGTGAATTTCTATAGAAAGTTTCTCCCCAGCCTGTCAGATGTACTGCAGCCATTGAACAGCTTGCTTACCACTGGAGCAAAGTGGCGCTGGACGGCAGTTGAGCAATGTGCATTCATGAAAAGCAGGGAGCTGCTCGCATCCACCCGTGTCTTGGCCCATTATGACCCCTCCAAACCTACGGTGTTGATCACTGATGCTTCCCCTCATGGCCTGGAGGCAGTCCTGGCATAGAGAGAGCCTACTGGAGAAGAGCGATCGATAGCTTTTGCATCAAGAAGCCTCTCGGCTGCTGAGAAGAATTACAGTCAGTTGGATAAAGAGGCACTTGGTCTAGTGTTTGGTGTCGCAAAGGTCAGGCAGTATCTCTGGGGGCAGAAATTTGAAGCGGCTACTGACCACAAGCCCTTGTTGGGCCTGTTAGGTGCTGGAAGGCCTATTCCGGAAACATGCTCGCCGAGGCTTCTTCGCTGGGCGTTGCTGCTGGCAGGGTACAGCTACAGTTTCAGCATGGGCTACAGGCCTGGAGGCCTGATAGCCCATGCAGATGGGTAGAGTAGACTCCCCTTGCCAACAACTGAATGCTCTCCAGGGGTGCCTGCGGAGGTGTTCATGCTTGAAGGTGTCTATCCCCATGTCCTTTCATCAAAGGTGGTTGCAGAAGCCACTGCAAGAGATCCGCTGTTGTCAAGAGTGCTACAGGATTTATGGTCGGGCCATGTTCAAGACTTGTCATCAGAGGGGGGGCCATACGTGTCCCGATTCAATGAGTTGAGTGTGCATCAGAACTGTGTGCTCTGGGGAAACCGTGTTGTGGTACCCTCCAGCCTCCAAAGGGAAGTCCTCAAGTTGCTACACGAGAGCCACCCTGGGGTCACGAAAATGAAAGCCATCGCTCGAAGTCATGTGTGGTGGCCGTCGTTAGACAGCGACATCGTAACCACGGTTCAAGAGTGCTCCGCATGTCAACAACAGCAGAGACCGTTGAGACCAGTGCCTATGATGCCGTGGCCGTTCCTAGACAGGCCTGGTCAAGGATCCACGTGGACTATGCGGGACCTTACCGGAATTCCTATTTTTTTATTGCAATTGATGCATTCTCAAAATGGATTGAAGTTTTTCCCGTTTCGTCACCCTCAGCGGAATGTACAATTGCATGCATGCGGGTCATGTTTGCGAATCAGGGCCTCCCAGACATGGTGGTATCGGACAATAGATCCGCATTCGCGAGTGAAGCGTAAGAGACATTCTTGAAGAATAACGGCGTGAAGAGGATGCTAGTACCGCCCTATCACCCTGCTTCTAATGGTGCGGCGGAGAGAGCCATTCAAACTATGAAAGTAAAGTTACAGAAAGTTGGTCCAGGGGACCTTCGTGCACAAATTGCACGAATACTGTTATCATACAGGTCGACACCCCACGAGGTCACTGGGTGTTGCCCATCCGAGCTGTTGATGGGACGGAGGCTCAGGACTGCATTGGATCTGCTGCGGCCGGACCTGAGGAAAACAGTCATCCAAAAACAACTCGCTCAGAAGATGGAGTACGATCAAAGAGTGAAACCGAGGGTGCCAGCACAACAAGGAGACAGAGTATTCACCAGGAATTTTCGGCCAGGTCCAAGCTGGATTCCCGCTGTAGTCACCAGGCAACACAATTCACAGGTGGAGCTACAATTGGAGGATGGGCGACAATGAACCCGGCATCTCGACCATGTAAGGCCACAGTCGATGCCCGACCAGCACAACCGTCGGTGCTCCAGCCCCTCTACCGCACACTCGGAACCACAGTTGACCTTAGGTCCAACTGACAGTGGGTTACCCGAAGCATCGACAAGCTTGGAGGGTCAACTGCTACCGTCTGGCGAGCCCCCTCAACTGGAGGCCAGTGACACCACAACATCAACACGCACTGATTGCTCCCCGCCTCCTTCCACACCTCTGCTTCGTCGGAGCACTAGGGAACGCCGTCCGGTGTTGCGGTTTTCTCCTTGAACTGTAAATACTTATATGCTGTTAATCTGTTGTGTTAAGGGGGGAGGAAGTGTGGTAACTGACACCACCAGGGGGCGTGCGATGTACAATAAAAAGCAGAGCACATGACCTGTGCGGTCAGTATGCCTACGCCCCTCACAGCGGCTATTGTATCTTCATTGCCGTGCGCTATGGCCGCAGGTCCGGTCACCACAGTGTGCTTTCAATAAAGTTGTCTGTTGATAGTCAGCACCTGTCCGTGTATCTTTTCTGTGTGTTCTTGTCGTTTCGTGCTGTGAATGGTTTTAGTATGGAATACCAACATGCCCAACGTACCGTCCTTTTGTGGCATTTCCGCAATCCTGACTGTTCCACGTGAAACACTCAAAATCAAAGCTGCCGGCTTGTTCGGAAGCTGCCGCCGCGTTAGCAATAGGTCTTTGATTGTGTGCCGCTACATGCAACAACATGACCAAGTCAGACAAGCCCGTCGCCATTGTTTGCTGGAACATCCTAGCACCAACACAACAGAAGAAGAGTGTTGCCGAATTCAATCCACGTTGGTAGCGCCAAATGCTTTCTGCGTGAGGCTAGGGCTGAAGGCTGGCAGTTGAAAGCGTAGACCTCAAATGTTGAAATCTACGTTGGCCATTCCGGGGCTTATAAAACATTCACCATTTGGCGTAGACCCGAGGCATGAACAATGTGCACTTTCGGCTCGGCCATCATGGATGCAGTCTCGTTAAGCATGTTTGCGATAACGGTGTTATCCCACTTCTGACATCATGTTCAGTGCAGGAACCGAGTGTATGGAAATCAAAGAACCTTTATTTCCTCTCTGGAGGCCATTAAACAACCGTGCCCCAGCCTACTGTGGTGTGCCCCTTTATTGCTGCTGCGTACAAGGCTCACAAGTAGCGACTATACAACGCTATGGCTGATTCCGTAGCGCTGTATAAGTCGGCAGGTGGTGCAGAGCCAGTAGAACCTCATCGCTGTGAAGGTGCCTCCAACTGAAGGCTCCCATGCCAGCTCTTCGTCTCTTTTGGTGGTGGTTCTTTTCTCGCGCCACGCATAACTTTTGTTCATTTTCTTGCTCTCGCACCACGCTTCATTTTCTTCGGTTCTTCCTTCTAACACATACTCATGACAGCAAGTAGTAATAATTTTTGTAGCTGGAGGTAAACTGCTCCTTGGCACTTTGGGTAAGTACTTTGCAGCCTTTTATAGAGGGGCATGTGTCCTGCAGGATTTATCTTTGTTTACGATGCCCTCAGAGCAGTCGGCATTGGAGAGGGGAGTAGCTGCAAACACCTGGGACAAAAACAGTAAAGGAGGAAAAATAATTTCAGCATTTTTGAACATAGCGGCTACAGGAAGGTGTTCCCATTCTTCTGATATCTGAGCTAGCTGAAAGGAAGCATTAGTTGTACACTAAGGTGCTGCAACATTTTGAGTCTGATCTGAGTGGTAATGAGCATGTGGCTCATTATCGTTTTTGCGCTGTTGCCTTTCAAGATATATAACCAAGTCACCCAAGCCTTGGATGCGATAAGCTCATTTTGGAGGTGGTGATTAAGAACCTTGTGGAAAAAGTACAGATGAAATGCTAGAGATAGCAAGTCGGGTTTCATGTCAGTCACGCTGGCTGTTTTGGGGACTTTTTTTTATTTGCAGGTTGCGGCTGGTGCAACAGGCGTAGCCCAGAGGTGCCTGGATGAAGCGGCTAAGTACAGTTTGGAGCGCAAGACATTTGGTCAGCCTATCTGCATGGTCAGTGGCCTTCACCTTTGATGCAACAGTTGGGCGCACAAGACAGAGCTTTAAAGGGCCTCTCGTATAGAAAGTATTGGGTATACACGGGAAGTTGTTCCTCTAAGGAGTGTTCTGCCACAATAATTTTTAAAATTGGTTCATTAATAGCCGAGATAGAGATATTTCAGTGCCGTGAACCCATGATTTCAGGAGGCGAGCTTCACCGCCAACATAGATGCTCTCTCCACTTGCTCCGTCTAGCCTCCGCAAGTGAAATTCCTTCCCTGCGTTCTTCCATACCGGAGCTTGAGGATCGCTTGATGCATATGTAACGGGCCCTGCCTGTTCTTTTTTTTTTTTTTATCCTCGCTTTTTTTGCTGCCCGGCGCACTCCTGCTGATGGGGTTGTGCGCGGGCTGTTGCGTTTGTCTCATTTGTGTAGCGCACGATTTTGCACGAGAACACCTGACTACAGTCAAACCATGTTAATACATAGTCGGCCGGGAATGACGTTTAGGTAGGCACTAAACGATGTATGAATTAACTGCCAATGTCAGTTTAGCGGCTACTTACCGGCCGAAAAGAACTGCGTCGCGATGCTTTCACACACACGTACTCAGACAGGCTTTATTTACGCGTAGGCAGCAAAAAATAGGTGATCTTCACTTGCCACCGTGGTGGCCTTGCCGCGACGACGGCATCTTCGAACTCGATAAGGTCGCAAGCCAATTTGTCTATGAGGCCCCGCTTACTAACTAAATAGACAAGCACTGTGTAACACGTGCACAGGTAAACATGAACATATCTCGCTCGATGACCATGGAAACTTGCTGTCAGAATGCTGGAGTGAGGAGGCGCAGCAGCGAGCAAGCCGTCTCTCGCTTCAGTGCGAACGTCGAAAGCACAGTGCATACGAAGCTACGGCACTAGTGGCACTTTGTCTGCAGACTGCTTTGAAGATGAGGTCCGCGCGGGCGCACACTTTTTCCACGTCGCAGATCGCTTTCAAGATACGGCGCCTGGGTGGCCGCCACTTAAGTAAACCCCTCCCTTTCTCGCCTCGCGCGCAACAGAAGTGCACTTCCGCCCCGCCTTTCTCTCTCGCACGTGCGAGATTGAGTTGGCTGACCCTCGAAAGCTTTCACTCGCACATACAGCGCACGACGCGCGGCGGCAATGTTGCTGTGTTTGGACTTTGTACGGAACCTCATAGCGACGTCCACAGTGACGGCAGAAAAGCGGCAGAAATGCGCTTCACAATAAAATGGGCTTCTGCGCGGTTACTATTTGAATTGAATTCGATGGCAACAGCGAATTCGCACCCCCTACCGGCAGCTTTATCGGGAGCTAATCTTGAAGGCTATGCCTTTGTGCGGTTCAATCGGCAACAGCTGTACGAGCAGGAAATAAATCATGGTGGTGATGTTTAAAGTTCACTATAGCTGACGACTGTCGTCCGGGCGTCTCAACTCTAGAATCAAACGTCCTGTGCACATGAGATTTTGCCGATTTTGTGCCTGTGCGTGTAGAACAAGAAAGAAAAATAGTACGCACGAACCGTTTGGTGGACAATGGGCGATTACGGCTTAAGTGGTCTGCCAATACATAGGGTTCAGTGGGGGCTCGGTGGGGGAATCTTCGCGACTATGTTTAAACTGCAATTACACATTAAGCGGGTACGTATTAACGAGGCTTGACTGTAGTGGTATAAGTCAGTGCTACACAAACACTCAAGCAGACACAAGTGGATCACAGAGTATGATTGCGCGCTGGAACATGGTAGAAAATTACATAGTTTCGGTGTCTGCGCGCGCAACTGTACAACATAGGAACAAGCAAATGAAACTGAAGTACAGCTCTCTTGATGCGGTGTGAAGTAAAACAAAAACACGCAGACATTCGGTTTGTAGGTTTTATTATTTTTCTAAACTTTAATTTGTTTAATGAAGCAACAGATTACATATATAACAAATGAATAATTTTCCAAGTCACATGTCCCTGTGAGTGATGTCACGTAGGCACACTTGTGCATATATGTTAACACTCCAGCTTTGAGTGCAGCGCCCGTGAGGAGAAGCGCAAATGGTGTTTGGCTTGAAATTTCAGCTCTTTCTGCGGCGTGTAGCGATGCAATGCTTAGCAGACACAATCGTTAGCGTGCATTGTATGCACTGCGCTGTCATTTCAAAATGGCCAGACCTGGTGAGGGCCCTTTAAGCTCGAAATAGATTCACTATACTGCGCAACCTGTTTTACTTGTTGGAGTAATTTTACAAATATTTGTCAGTAATTTCGTGTAAACAAAGGGGACGCAAATGGCATAATCAGCGAAAATGTTTAACCAGATACTGTTGCATTTAAGGGCTCAGAATAAGCAGAGAGTGGATTATCAAGGCTATTGGGTGCTGGTAGAGTGAAATGTAATGAAATCAGTCTTAGGAAGACAAATTTTTTTTTATCAACAACTGGTGATTAGTACACTGTGGAAGAGGCACAGATGCAAAACATCTTGGAAAAGTGACAGTAATCGTAGATCAAGGCTAGGTTTCATATCAGTTATGCTTGCAGTGTTGATATATATATATATATATAAATGTGGAAACATATCATGGGCAGTTTCAGTTTTGGTGAACAAGGTGCATTGCAATTGACAGACACGGCTCATAGCCAAGACGAGTGAAAAACAGATTTATTTGCAGTTTGGGTGGCTAGATTGGGGAGGTGTGAAAAGCGGGCCCCAAAATGTGACAAACGGGGAGGGGGGCACTGTCGGCTATGCCTACCCGTCTGAAACCTCACTAAAGTGATCGCATCATTGTTGTTACCAGTAGAGGTCAACATGTCCGCTGCTGAGTGAGGCGAAATCTTGTGAAACTGATCATATTCGTGAAAGCGATCAGCCGAGAATACATAGGGCACACCTTCGTTCAGATTGCTGTTGTTTGTGGACGCCTCCTGTTGCTCAGTTACGCGAAGTCTCATTAAAGGGATTGTATCTCCCCCGATGGGCACCAGGTGCATTTTGTGATGACAATGCCTCGCTCCTATAATCTTGAGCAAGGCTCACCACAGTAGACTTAATGGAATTTTGACAATAAAGTATTTCTTTGCAGTACGTTCTGCCTGTGCTGTCTCACAAAAAAGCAAATTTTTTTTTTTGCTTTTCATGCCGTTTGTTATTGTGTGGGTAAACTGTAGTGACAGGTTTGGCAATGACTTCTTTGTCCTCTGCACTTTAACAAAGGAAAAAAAAGTACAAAATGCAAACCCTTGTTGATGTACATTATCATATGCATTGGGAGCATTTCTGTATCTGTCCTAGACTTTCGTCTAGACGGGCCTTTCGTCCTTGTCTGTTGTTGTCCCTTTTTACGGGTTCCCATGCTAAAATTATAATGGCACCAAATGGGCGATGCCACTATAGTGCCGCTTTCTAAACGAATACTGTATTTACTCGAATCTAACGCGCACTTTCAACACGACCCTAATTCTGCGTCGGCATTTCAAAATGGCCGCCTCGCACGCGCGTCGTGCCTAGCTACCGTAGCATGCGGAAGCTTCCTCCGTGTGCTGCAGTACACGTGCTTAGGCAATAGTCTACCGTCTGTCTTAGCGTTCTCAGCGTCTGCTCTATCTATCAGCATGAAGTACCGAGTTCATCATGATGCCGCATTTAAAAGGAAAGTGATCATCTGTGCGGAGACGAACGGAAATCGGGCCGCATCACGGGCGTTCGGGGAATCCGAAACTTGCGAGCGGGACTGACGCAAACAGAAGGAGAGGATTTTCGCCAGCAAAGCAATGCGGAACGGTTTCAGTGGACCGAAACAGGACGTAATCTGCGACGATCCACTCCGGCGATACGATCAGGCTTGGCTCTATCTTGAAAGCAATCTGCGACTGGTAAAGTCCGCCGCGCGCCGTGTTTTCGCCGCGTTGAAGCGAGAGGCGTGGCGCGCTTCGTCTCCAGCGTTTTGACAGTTCGTTTCCGCGGTCAACGAGCGAGGTGTGTTCATGTTTGCTTGAGCGCGCGTGACACCGTGCTTGTTAATAGCGGTCTACTAATTTGCTACCGCATTCGATGCATCGCCTTTCGGGCGAAACTGCGACTTTCTTTATTCATCGCAACATCAGTGCATCGGGAGGAAATCTATTTTTCCAAATTTTTCCTCACGGAAAACGGGTGCGCGTTACAATCGAGGAAGCGTGAGAATCGAGTAAATACGGTAGTTGAGCTAGCCGTAGAGGCATCGTCAAACGTTCAAACCGGGCGGAACTTCGGCATCGGTCTGTCGTTGGAGGGATGGTTTTTGCGTGCGCCGCAACGTGCGCTCCTTCCAAAAATGCAGCATCTCTAATGCGCTGGATGGTACTGAATATAGCGCACTGTTTGAAGATGTCAGCAGTAAGGAATAGACGAATCAGCCACCTTTCTTTAAACGTTTGATAAACATCCTCTGAATGTAGAGCAACATATTCATGTAAATGTGGCTACTAAAAAAATCAGCTCAATGCTGAATATATTATTTTATTTTTATATATGTCGGTTTTCACTTGAGTGTTAAGCAATAACGAAATAAGTGCTATTATAAGGCAAAGAAATTACTGACCATAGCAGCAGCGTTTTCTCAAAAACGGTCAAGCCTCCAGAACCGCGAGCTCTGCATCCAGTGGAGGGATGGCGATGCGGCACATGGAATTGGTCGCCCACTGTGGGAATCACCCACTGTGGGAAAAGTAGCCATCCTGGCAACTTGAGGGGAAGATAGGACCAGTGGTTTGTAATATGGTTTCAGGCACTGCACGTGGACGGTTTTGCAATGATGACAGTGTTGGTGATAGGATAAGCTTGAGAACAAAGTTCACAGGGGACGTCTGCGCAACCACACAGTAGGGTCCTTGGAATTTGGACAGAAGTTTAAATGAAAGGGCGGTTGGAACAGCTGGAACCCCAAGTCGAGAGAAGTGGCAAGGCGGGCAGTCGTGCAGTGATGATTGTGTCTCCAAAATATACACCGATGTACTCTGCCAAAGCAGCTGAAAAATCAGATGGTCGTGCATTTAGAGCAGCTGATATCGTTTCCAGTTAAAGACATTACCCCAGTGCAGTACACAAATAGCCAGCACGAACAACATTTGTATGAAATACCAAGTGGATGGCCACTTCATAAGCACTGTGCAGCAAAAAGTGCTGATGTAGGCCGGGCAGGAAGACTGGTTGGGATGCGATGTCCACCTGGATGGCAACTTGCTGTGCCTAACAGAGATGCATGTCTGATGCAAGTAATTGCCCTTCCTGGGCTATCTGTAACGATGATGCCCCTTGCAGCATCAAGCGGTACAGTTCATGCTGGCCGAGATGGCCATGGGTGTGGAGGTGTCGCGCCTGGCCTGGATGCGAGCGGCCTTTGAGTCGGACCAGGGTCGCCGCAGCAGTTACTATGCGTCTATCGCCAAGGCACTTGCTTCAGACGTCGCCAACAAGTGCGCTACGGATGCCGTGCAAATCTTTGGGGGCAACGGCTTCAACTCTGAATACCCCGTTGAGAAGCTCATGCGGGATGCAAAAATTTACCAGGTAAGTGCAGGCTTCTGTGGTGTTTGCATAGTGCTCACATTGCACAAGCAGCCCACAAAGTTGCTTGTGGCAAGCACTGAACGAGTGTTTCACACAAAATGGACGACAATCTATGTCTGCTTGGTCTTATAAATTTTTTATAAAGCGCTGTGGCTATCATAATCTCCGATCTTTCGTGTTTATGGTTGATGGCGGCGCCGCGTCAACGTGCACTCCTGCGATTTCGAAGACAACACACTAAAAATGTGCAATTTTCTCAAATTCTGCAACATATTTTTTCAAAATATTTCGCCATGAGATAAAGAAAGCTTTTTGGTTTATGGGAAAAAAAATGGTAAAAATTGTAAATTTTAAGCAATTGTGAGCGGAAATTTTGACGTGTCCCTTCTTAATTTTTTGGTTTGGTTTACATCTTTGGGTGATGGCAAATTCTTACGTCGTCCTGAGAGATTCTTATCATCGAGATCCTCCTGTAGTGACCAGAAGCTGGAAGCACTGTGGCTACTGCTTGACGGCCGAGACTTGTTGCACGGGCGACTGATGATGATGATAACCAAGAGGTGTTCTTTTTTTATTCATTTATTGTCCAGTAGATTTAATGTCACCTTTGAAAGAAAACAAATATACGTTATGGCTCCAAACTACAGTAGAACCTGGATGGAAAATGTACCAACAGGGAAAATATACGAAGTCACTACAAATGTGGCATAGCTGACGTAATGCCAAGCATTGCAGACACGTGCCGTTGGGGCTCAAGCGGTGCACATTGCCGCTCCTTCGGGTGCAGCATTTTGCCAGGAAGTTTTGACACTTACGAGTTGTTGCGACACGAGGCGCCGACGCTTGCGTGGCGTGGCTTGAGCCCAAGACGCATTGTGTGTTGTTTTCCTATTGCGACGCCAACCGGAAACACGCCAGACGCTGCCAGAGTTTCGGTTATCGTCTGTTAAAGCCGTGCACTTCCAGCAGCACTATGCCACACATGCTGTGAAGCAAATAGGTGAAGATCGCTTATTGCAGTAGGTTGGGTTGGCAGTGATAGCTGTGAATGCGAGGTGTGACGATCGATGAGTAGTTTTGTTGGTACCGGAAAATAAAACTTAGTGTGCACCGCAGGATATCAGCGCGCGAGTACTGCGGGGAAGCTGCCATGGTGGGCGCCTACAGCACTCAATCGCGTTTGCCTCGCACCTATTGTTCAGATGGGGTCTAGTGGTGGGAAATAGTGTCGTACGATCGTAGTTTAGCAATGTTGTCAACGTTGGTACTGAAAAATCGCGTTTTCTAGGAGCGTATTAACTGGTAACAAGAGACCTAAGTTTGTAAGTTATTTTTTTGTGTTTTCGATCGCGAAAATTAGTGTCAGGTAATCGTATGAAATGGGAGCAAATAAACGAGAATCTATGGGTGTGACTTACAATCACGGAGGTGGCTGCGCTATGGTTACCGCGCTGCCTACACAGCGAGCCCTCATCTGTCGCTTCACTGCTAAAAGAAGATTCCATTTGTTTCACAGTGCTGCCGTGCACGATTTCTTGTACTCTTGAAAGAATATCGTGCCAGCGTGCTTGGTTGTGTGCATATAAAAGACGCACAGTTCTATAAGATGCACCGATACAAATTTTGAAGAAAAATTGTGCCTTATACACCGAAAAGCATGGTACTTGGTGTATGGGACCAAGTAGATCTCGGTGATAGGAATTTGACGGGGTCACGTAAAATGTTCGTACAGTCACACCCGTTTGTAACGAACTCAATAGTTCCATGAAAAGTGGTCGTTATATCCATAGTTCGCTGTATATGGACTTGCCCTTAAAAATGCTCAAATATTAACCGCACTGAAGCTGGCGTCAGCAGTTCTATTTCGGCAGCACTTTGGTCCTAAAACCAAATTTTCAGTGTCATTTTGTTTCCCGGTGCGTTCCCGCACTTAGCTGCAAACTTCCGTTAGGAACGTCCATCCAAAGAACGAAATACAGCGTTGCGTAGTTCTTTTAAACAGGGTGCGTACAGGTCCTTGAAACCCTTGAAAACCCTTGAAATTGAAAAGTGCATTTTCAAGGCCCTTGAAAGTCCTGGAATTTTTTTACGTCCTTAAAAATCCTTGAATTTCGTGAGCAATGCACTCTGATATCGACATTGCGACCTCCGTTCTGTGGTAGATCGGCGTGGAATTGACAAACTCCCCATTTCATAAACAATACGCCGGCGCGAGCGCACATGGTTCAGTTTTGCAGAACTGCGCGGAAAAAATAAAAGGCTTCACCGCGTCAAACCTCGAACGAAGCGAGAGATGCGTGCCGCGCTTCGGTGCTGGCTCGGCTGGCAGTGTTTACGCTGCTTTCCTCACCCTATCGTTCGTTCACTCCTCGCTCCTCGCTCGTCGGTCTGCCTTGTCCCACTTTCCCTCTTGCACGCGAGGTGAAGCTAAAGAGAGCTATAGTGGAGAAACTTTACCACTGAGGCTCAGTGCCTTCGTTTATGTAGCCAGCACTTTCACGAATATCCGCTACCGTTGTGCTACCATCAGAGCTGAAAGTAAAAAAAAAAAAAAAAACATTGTACTGCCCGATACCAGAAGTTCCAGTCCTAATAACAGCCATCTGACGCTTAACAATTGACTCCCAAGCAGTATTTTTATTGATAAATTTGTGCACAGACATTAGTGCTACATGGATGGCGGATTCTCATTGAGCTGCTGGCAACATTGGCAGGAGTCCGATCGGTGTTCTCTTGTGTCTCTACTATGCCGTGTTCAAAGCATGGCACTTTGTATTTGGTATCGAGTATATATCGAGTATCGAGTATATTTGGTATTTGTACTTTGTATTTGTGGGACATACTGGGCACTCTAGAGGTGGAAGATGGAGTAAGAAATCTTTTAAAAGATATCTATAAAAGTAACAGGGTGCTTATAAAATGGGAAAACAAGGTATCTGGGCCTATAGAGATACAGCAGGGGCTTAGGCAGGGGTGCCCTCTGTCACCTCTGTTGTTCATGCTGTATTTACAAGGATTAGAGAAAAAATTAGAGAGGAGCGGACTTGGCTTCAACCTTTCTTTTTTTCAAGCAAGGAGAATAGATTAAACAGTCATTACCAGGACTGATGTACGCGGATGGCATTGTATTTATGGCTTACAGCAAGGAAGACTTGCAGAGATTAATCGACATCTGTGGTAAAAAGGCAGATAGCTTAGGTTTACATTTTAGTAAAGATAAATCGGCAGTCATGACTTTTAATGATAATCAGGGCAGCGAGCATAGGATACAGGAGGTTACGCTGGAGGTGGTGGATAAGTACAAATATCTTGGAGTGTGGATAAACAATGGGGCTGAGTACCTAACGGAACATGAAAAATATGTGACGGCTAAAGGTAGCAGAAATGCAGCTGTGATGAAAAATAGGGCACTGTGGAATTACAATAGGTACGAAGTGGTGAGAGGGATTTGGAAAGGGGTGATGGTCCCTAGTTTGACTTTCGGCAATGCGGTCCTGTGCATGAGATCAGAGGTTCGAGCAAGGTTGGAAGTTAAGCAGCGAGGGGTAGGTAGGCTGGCTCTGGGAGCACACGGAAATACACCAAATCAGGGGGTACAGGGTGACATGGGATGGACGTCATTCGAGGGCAGGGAAGCCAGCAGCAAGATAGAATTTGAGGAGCGATTGAGAGAAATGGCAGAAAAGCGGTGGGCAAGGAGAGTTTTCAGTTATTTGTACATGAGGAATGTTGATACAAAATGGAGGAAGCTGACCAGAAAACTGTCAATCAAATATTTGGACTGCAGGAGGGGTGCAAACCAGGAAACAGCGGTTAAGAAAAAGGTTAAGGAAACAGAGAGGGGTCTGTGGAAAGCAGGGATGCAGACGAAATCAGCACTGGGCACATACCGAACTTTCAAGCAAGAAATTGCCAAAGAAAATATCTACGATAATTCTAGGGGAAGCTCTTTGTTGTTTGAAGCCAGGACGGGAGTATTGCGGACTAAGATGTACTGAGTCAAGTACCAAGGTATAGACACGTTGTGCTATGCGTGTGGAGAAGAAGAGGAAACGGCTGAACACCTCATACTTTTCTGTAAGGGGCTTAACCCTACAGTGCAAGGCAACGGGGCTGATTTTTTCAAAGCATTGGGGTTTAGGGACAGTGAAGGCAAAATAGACTTTAAGCGGGTAGAGATAACCAAACAGAGGTTATCTGATTGGTGGATAAAATTAAGGCAGGGGTGAAATTTCACCCACCACAAAGTACAAATTATGTTGATAGCCATGGCTAGGTGGTGTATGCCACCGCCCGATTTAAAGGGTTCAGCCTCATCCATCCATCCATCCATCCGAGTGTGTGGTGTTGTGATGGACGCCTGTGCACAAAGGGAGTTTAAAGGTGAACCTCCGTCTTTGTCAGCGGGATCATCTGAGAAACATTGGAATAATGCCCGGGAAGTGCAAATTTCAAAGCATGTGGCTTAGCAACGACAGCTACAAGAACTGGGTTGCGCCGGACACGATGGATCCGCACCGAGCCACATGTAAACCATGCGGAAAAACGTTCGACATTGCGGCAATGGGTGAGTCGGCTCTCAAGAGCCACATGAAGAGTGTGAAGCACAGTGGCGTAATGAAGGCGGCGGCAGGAAGCGCGGTGCTAAACTACCTTGCTCCGAGGACAGACGAACGGCGTGCTAGCACAAGCGAAAGACCCACCCGCGCGGTTTCATCGCAGGCGATGGATTTAGAGGGTGCTTGTAAGACCTATGAGATGGTCACAGACGCTGAAATCTTGTGGACTCTGAAGGTGGTTACCAGCCATTATTCATACAGGTCGTCGTCACAAACCGCCGATCTGTTCAGACGCATGTTCCCGGACAGCGAGCTGGCAAAAGCTTTTTCCTGCGGAGAAAAGAAATGCTCTTACATAGCGTGCCACGGGCTTAGACCCTTTTTTCAAGCAGCTTTGCAGCATTAGATTGAAAACTCGGACTGCTACGTCGTGCTTTTCGACGAATCTGGAAACGAGTTTCTGCACCAGAAACAAATGCACGTACATGTGAGGTGCTGGAATTCCTCGCACAATGTCGCAACAAGATATCTCACATCAGTCTTCACGGGGCACGCGACCGCTGAAGACATCCAGGAAAAGTTGTTAAAAGCCCTCGAACCTTTACCGCTTGGAAAGATTGCCCAAATTTCAATGGATGGACCAAATGTTAACCTAAAGTTATTTAGGTCACTGCAAGCAGATTTGCGTGAAAACTACCAAGTGCAGTGTGTTGATCTGGGCACTTGTGGCCTGCACACAATTCATAATGCTTATAGGGCAGGTGTCGTGGCCAGTAAATGGGGACTTGATGTCCTACTGTCAAGTCTGAGCATGCTCTTTGACAACTCCCCAGCACGAAGGGAAGATTTTACAGTGATAACGGGGCAGAGCACATTTCCACTGAAGTTTGTGGTGCATCGCTGGGTGGAGAATGTCAGTGTTATAGAAAGGGCACTACTTCTTTGGAGCGACATCAGAAAATACATAGAAGCAGCAAGGAGTAAGAATGTGACCCTACCAAGGTGAGCATCTTTCGAGAACTTGTGTGGGTTCCTCCGTGACCCTCTTGTCCTGGCAAAGCTGAACTTTGCCCTAACTGTTGCCATGGCTGTCAGACCCTTCTTGATAGAATATCAAGTAGACAAACCTATGGTTTTCTTTCTGGCAAGAGACCTGGAGACAGTAGTAAGAAAGCTGCTGATCAAGTTCATGAAATGCTCAACTTTGTCTGCAGGAGGGATCAGTGGCCTTCTCAGGCTAAACATTGAAGATGTGGACAAACATCTTCCACTGGAAAAAGTGGACATAGGCCACATGTGCGAGCAGATTATCAAAGACTGCAAAGCAAGTACAAAAGATGTGTTCCAGTTCAAAATGGAATGCAAGCAGTTTTTGATAGCTGTGACAAAAAAAATTCTTGACAAAAGCCCTTTGAAGTCAATCCTAGTCAGAAGCCTGTCCTGCCTAGACCCACGGTTCATGTGCTGCAAGCACGATGAGTGTCTCTTACGCCTGAGGAAAGTGGTTGATGCTCTCATCACAGCTCAAAGATTTGACGAAAAGCAACGAGACTCTGTTTTAGCTGAATACACAGAGTTGTTGCAACAGGAAAGGAATCAGCTTCGGCTCTTTCAGAAGGGTCTAAATAGGCTGGATGAGTTCTTCTATCAGCTTATGGGCTTTAATTCCTCTTATGTCGAGCTTTGGAATGTTGTCAAATTGCTACTTGTTCTCAGCCATGGACAAGCAACAGTCGAGCGTGGGTTTAGCATAAACCGTCAAGTTGCTGTAGAGAACCTCGCAGACCTGTCCTACATATCGCAACGCATGATATGTGATGCAGTAGACAAAGCTGGTGGTATTCTGAGTGTCCCCATCACAAAGGAGCTGAGGACATCAGTGTCAGCAGCAAGGAACCGCTACAATGCGCACCTTGAGGCTCAAAAACAGGAGAAACTTGACGACATGAGGCGCTCAAAAAGACGTCTGATCAATGATGAGATCGACAACATGAAGAAAAGGAAAAGGGAACTGGAAGCAGTCATCGCTGATTTGACTGTTTCAGCTGATCGCTATTCCGAAAAAGCAGAAGCATCAAATGATATTACATTTGTGGTGAAGTGCAACAGCTTGCGGAAGACAGCGAAAAGTAAAGCTGAAGAGCTGCTAAACATCACGCAGGTTATACAAGAAAAGTCCCAGCAGCTGTTGTGAACTTGCTATAGTTTATTATGAACATTTCTATTGTGTTGTGACCAGAAAAAGTGTTCAGGGCTGGAGGTTTGTTATATAATTGTGGTAAAGAATACCAAGGTGATACAAGAAAAGTCCCAGCAATGGTGTGAACATTTATTAACTTTTTTTTTTTCAATATTGTGGACTTGAGAAGAGATCAAGACTGAACGTTTTAATATAGTTGTGATATACATTTGTTTATTATAAATAAGTGCAATCAAACTATGCTAAATGTTTAGAAAATGTTTGGTGAACATTACCCAGTGAATACAAGACAAATCGGTGCAGCTGTTTTACACGCTTGTTGTGTGTTGTGAACTTTTTTCAATATTGTGGACTTGAGAAGTGATCAAGACAGGACATTTTAAATGTAATTGTGGTGCACATTTATTTATTATGTAGTATAAGTGCAATAACACTATGCTAAATGTTTTGGAAATGTTTGATGAATCAACCCAGCTAATACTGCAGAAGCCTGAGCAGCTGTTGTGAGTGCTCGTTGTGGGAACTTTTAATATTGCGGACTTGAGAAGTGATCAAGACTAGGCATGTTTTACATAATTGCAATATACATTTATTTGTTATAATGGATGTGTAGCAAGACTACACTGAATGTTTTGGAAGTGTTTGGTAAGCTTGCCCAGTTAATACTGGAGAAGTCAGAGTAGCTGTTGGGAGTGTTCATTGTGTTTTGGTGAACTTTTTTTTTGGTATTGTTGTGAACTAGCAAAGTGATCAGGGCTAGATATTAATAACGTCATTGTGATTTACATTTATTTATTTTGATATTAGTGCAATAACACTGCGGAATGTTTTGAATATGTTTGGTGAACTTTACCCTGCCTATACTGGAGAAGTCTCAGCCGCTGTTGTAAGCGTTCATTTGGTTTTATGTTCTTGAGAAGTTATCAAGACTAGACATCTTTATTATAATTGTGATACACATTTATTTATTATAAGAGCAATAAAACTAGTCATTTTTGGAAATCTTAGAGTATAGAAATTCTACTTGGATGCCACTTTGAGTCCTTGAAAAACCTGTGACAGGTCCTGGAAAGCCCTTGAATATCCTTGAATTTTTACCTTGGAAACCTGTACGAACCCTGTTTAAAATGGCGCCTGGTTCTGATCACCATTTCAAAACTGAAAGTGCAGCCGCTATTTTTTATTCGAGAGCTTGTGATATACTTTACTACCAGCGGGACATGACTGTATTCTGCTTCGTTCTAGTGGGCCGGAAGCATAAACTGCGGAAACTACTGCGGCATGCCACCATTTTGCAAAGGTCTCAGATATCGCGGTCTCAGCGTTTTTACTGTGCGTCAGCCACACACGAGCCGTAAAATTATGTTATCTATGGCACTTCGCATGAAAAAGAATGCGATGTTCGAAAGGTAAAACATCACCGCGAACTGTTATCAGCAATTGCCAAACGCGTAAACGAAGCGCCGCCGAATCGTGATCTCCTGATAACGGCGAAGTACCTGCCGATCCTTTGCAACATTGTGTGGCAGCAGCATTCTTCCTGACTCGGGCCGCGTCGACAGGAACGCTTGAGCAGCTGTTGTTCCCACGGTGGAAAGATGGCCATTCCAAATCGTTGGAACAGGCGTAATCAGCACGGTGCCAAGAGTGACATCGTTGTAGCATCCGACATCGCACCGACGCATGCCCCACGCCATGCTGTCGGCACGGTGCCGAAAGTGACATCGTCGTGGCATCCGACATCGCACCGACGCATGCCCCACGCCATGCTGCTTATAATGTACTTGGCATGTTTTCGCCCTTGAGGCATACCTTAAAAATATGTGACCTTCTTCACGGCTTCTGAAATCAACGCGAGGTGGTCGCTCGTTCACCTCGAAGGCCGTATCGTTGCGGTTGGACCAAAGTGGGCGGGCGGCAGCGTGCACCCAGTTTGATCGCGTTTCCGTGCTGTGGCACTTCGCGTGTGCCCTCTTTTACAGCGTAAGCTGTTATGGGCTCATTCCAATAGCCGTTTTGGGTCGCGATGATGCCGCCGTTGACAGCGTCTGCCGCATAACCGCTATTGCCGGAAACCCGAAAAAAGTACCAGATTCCCGCTGGGATCGAACCCGCGCGTGCTGCGTGGAAGCCAGATTCAGACGAGGCGCGCAATCAACGCGCTGCCGAGGTGCCGAGCCTCCGCCAGTATGGTGGCGCCATCTAGTTAAGGTGCCTGCAAACGCGGCGTGCCCGACATGTAAGTTACAGTTGTAAGGCATGATCGGG